>NC_140475.1:17772116-17987116 GCF_051167445.1 Perissodus microlepis
TTCTGACTTTTAAATCAAAATGTACTTTATACTTCCTAGAGCCAATGTTAATTAAAAGTTTTTCCCTCTAGTTCAGTAAACAATTTAAACAAGCCATGAAAGGAACAATGCACATGAACAAAGCTTTCTTATCACATTCTGGAGGTGTAAATTAAGTGACTTCTAATTCTAATTTGCTGATCTAATCAGCTATTCCAATATCCAACTCCGAGCTGGTGATGGGGGGGGGTTGATATCCACTGATGATGGTTGCTTTTCTGTAAGGGTAAAACTCATTATAAGAAATTAGTAGAGCAGCTTTAAACAATCTCAATTATTAGACAAAGTACACTTAAATTAAGATATTTTCATCCACTGTGGCCATTTCTCTTATACAGAGGCTTTTATCTGACCAAATAAGAGTACACGTCACTTTGAAAGCAACATTTAAGGAGGTTTAAGAATATTAAATGTTCAGTTTACACAATTGCACAAAGCTGTCGGCGATAGTGACTGTGACTTGTGATAACAAGGTTGCTTTTTTGTAGAGAAAAAGCAGCATATCCTGTTACTGCAACAGTTACACCTTTACAAGCGGCTTTACAAGCAAACAATCATGGCAAAAAGTTCCACATGAGTGCTGCTGTGAAATATGGGCCTAACCACCGGGACATCATTTATTTGTTCACCTTCTATTTGAAAGAACGATGATTAAAGCCCAGACCCAGCAGCTATGTCCATCTGATACATGTGCTTCCTGTGTGTA
Source organism: Perissodus microlepis (assembly GCF_051167445.1). Classification (NCBI taxonomy): domain Eukaryota; kingdom Metazoa; phylum Chordata; class Actinopteri; order Cichliformes; family Cichlidae; genus Perissodus; species Perissodus microlepis. The sequence continues at coordinate 17,772,862 of NC_140475.1, forward strand.
CGGCATGTTTGATCTCTCTTTAAACTGGTTGTTTTGTTAATGTTTAAATGTTTGTTTTATGGAGTCTTCTCAAAATCTACTCTGTTAGACACCCCCACATCTTCGCATGACCTGGAGGGACAGAGGAGCCAACCTGCAGAGAGACGTGACGACCCAGAGCTGACCAGCTGGCTGACACGTTACGGTGCTGACCAGGATGCCATAGACAGGGTGGGTCTCTGATTTTTTTGTTTTTTTAACAAAGCCCTTTTTAGGATGATGCAAGTAAAGAAAAACATTTCTGTAAATGTAATTTTCTCCACTTTGTTTCTTTAGATACTCAATGAGGAGTATACATTGTACGACATCCTTCATGATGTCACAAGAGATGATCTGAAGAGTTTAAGACTGAGGTAGAAAATGATTTTTTTTTCTTTTACTTCTAAATATTTCTATATTTGCTTCATATTTTGTGTTCAGTATTTAGTCCCCAAAATACGTGCTGAAACTTGTACCTGATCACAGGAAGAGAAACAAGGGGGTTAAGATGGGAGCGTTGCATAATGGGAGTGTGTTGTTGCATTTCCTGTTCTTACACAAAAGTTTCAGAAGGCAGCTTTGTACTTCAGCAGTTCTTTGAGGCTAATCTATGACGGACTTAATTTATCACAAATTCTGTAAATCTGTTTATAAACCAAAATTTAATTTAATTTGCAGGGACCTCACAGGTCAGTAAGATACTGCTCTTGTAAGTTCTAACGTGGGCAGTTTGGTTTGGACGTAGCTATGTTGCCATGCTCAGGTTGTGACGCTTAACCCGATGTCTTCTAAAATGTTATTAGGATGAAAATAGCTCTGAATAATTCCTCAAACAGGTCACACCAACATGAATATTGATGTCTGCTACTGCAACAGTTTTCACCTCCTCTTTAAAGTTTCTTTGCAGCACTGCAGGTCCAAGCATACTAATTATACTGCGTTCAATTTAGAGTGAAGCATGAATAAAACAAACTACTATGAAGTTCTTATTGGTTGTGTTTGATATCTGGCGCCACACTGTGGTCATATCAAACATTCAGCTATACACACCATATCTACTAAATTGCTTCAGGGTATCTCTAGGTCTTTTTTGTGTGATTGTATGTTTTGGGGTGGGGGTGGGGGTGGTGTTCCCCTCTGATGTTGCTGCATTAGAGGGGAACTTACTGTCTGCACATCTGACCCACAGGTTGATTGAAATTGTGTCATGCAACAGGACAATGATCCCAATCACAAAACTTAATCCCAAATAGAATGGCTAAAAAAGCAGGAAAGGAATCAATAGCCCAGTCAAATTCCAAACCTCAACCAGATTGATGAACTGAAGTAATGTTGTACCGATAAAGTCATACAGAAACATTCGTTATTACACAGAGACCAGGGAAAACTGTCTTTTTCATGACCGTACAGTCTTAACTCTGTGTGATCTGTGCTCATGAGTCCCTTCTGACTCTCAGGACAAAGTAAACCATTTAAAATATGATATTTTCAAGTAGGTTGACAGCTGATGGTTTCTTACAAATGGTATAATATTCATTGGTGTGTGCTTTAAGCTAACAGTATTTTGTTTGTCTTGACAGAGGTGGGGTTTTGTGTAAGCTATGGAAGGCCATCACAGACTACAGGCAGAAGCTATTCTAAGGCCTTAAGTGGTGACAGCCACTCAGAGAAGCCAGGACTGTTTTTTTGTCCCCAACAACTCCTCTTTACCTCAGCGTTTATAAAAGAAAGATCCTGGAGAAGAAGCTGTGTTGACCATGTTCCACCCACACAACAATCTTCTGGAGTATTTTATAATTTTGAAAACAAAGAGTTTGGATATTAGGTCATTTTGAAAGTAAAAATTAATGAGAAGTGCCACTAGTTTTGTTATACCTGATGGACAGGGCACAGCTTTTGTTACAGGTGTGTTTAAAATGACAGCTGGTAGGAAAATCTATTATTGAAATCTTGAAAACTGTCAAGAAAAACATTTTCTCCTGTCTTTACAAGATGTGACGTTTACAGCTGACCGTTTTCTAATACAGGCCTGAGATACAAAATACTACATTCATCTGTACTGATATTTTTATCATTGCTTATCTTATCACTACTTTATTTAAATGTGTTTTAATTTAATTGTTATAGCAATCTGAAGGATGTCATTCCATGTACTGCTTTTGTTTTTTCTTTTATTTTGTTTTTTGTTTTTTTCCAAACTGAGACTTATTTAAATTGTCCATGCTTTTTTTTTTCCACATTTCCTTTTATAATATGAATCTACAATTTTATTTTTAAGAAATCTATTATGTAAATATAGTGTTATATAATTCTATGTGGATGACATTTATGTACTTTGAAAAAGACATCTCTAAACACAGTCAAATCTCCATGTAGATTGGACCAAGTTTGCAATGAGCACATGTGAAAAATTTATTCTGTATTATTGTATTTTCTAGTATCACAAATCATAGATCATACTCACTTAATTGACAAAATTGTGTTTATCTTGCTTGTGTTGTGTCAGCTTCATTCAGTCAAATATATAAGTTGTAATGAAAAATCTGACATGCAAACAAACTTCATATGGAAGAACCTTGATGTCCTTTTTTATTAATATTTGAAACCATAACGTCAGAAATTGGGGGGGAATCGGTGAGCCTTGTGTCTGTTTTGTTTCAGATCTGATTCAAGATTGTTGTGATATATTGTTAAAATAAAACTTTTCATCTTGAAGCTGTGAAGGAACTGTGTTAGAAGTGTTCTTCAACAATTCACTCTAAATGTGGGAGCAGGGGGATGATAATGGAAGTTGTTCTCCATAGTAAATTAAACACAAATAACTGTGTTTTTTTCAAAATGAATAAAAAAAGGCACTGCCTCTGTTCCAAAAGAGTCATTTCTGCACTTATCATCTAGAGGAAAGGTCGTTCATTTAGAAAAACTATATGTTGACAATAAAAAGTTAGGACTTACTATATGAATCATATATTTCTCTGCTTATTTCCGTATTGTGTTTACCTTACATTTCACCAGTATTGTATGTTTACTCCACTACTTAATATGTTACAGAGATCATTTTCAAAGCTTTGCATGTTTTTATGGCCTTCGTATGCAAGTGTCAATTTTATCTTTATAGAATAGTTCATTACATGTTAACTCAATGTTATCAAAAGATTAACAAAAGAAATAAACTGTAGCCCGACAATGGCTACTGTTAGCTTGAATGAAATGAAAACAAAACTTAACACACACTCGGAGAGCATCGTTAACTGTAAGACTGTGAGAATAAAACTCTTTCAATGCTATTTCGGCAGCTTGTTCCAAATAATAGCAACACAGTAACTAATAGCACCCTGAGGAGCACACTTGGATCTCATTTTAGGAACAGTTAAAATACCAAAACTATTGCACAATGCATTGGTTTAGATTAAATTATCTAATATTATGCAATAAGGTACAAAGTAGTCATCGTAATATGCTAATAAACAGTTTTGAAGGGGACATTGCTACCAAGCACTGCCTATTAAACTAGGTTTATACACAGATATGCAAATATAGGAAAGCAAATAAACACCAGATTGTAGAATTAAAGATATTTAAAAAGTTAACAGGTATAATTTGAAGTTGGCCTTAAATCTTGTGTGATTTTTTTTTTCCCACAGACTAAGTACAGAATACAAATACTTCTTCCAACAATCCATAACAAGGCTACACTTACTATCACTCACTATTAATAATATCAGGGAGAGAGTCTCTCCCTGACACTCTCCCACTAGTCTCTCCCAACAAAGGAAAAACTCATGAAAATATAAAATCTAACAGTTACATTCATAATTCAATTAAAATTTTAATGAGCAAAAATATAAAATAAATAAATGCAGGTATTGCAGTATGGGATAGTAAAGATTTAATCAATGTTTAGGAGAGATGGGAAGTCTTATTTCCATGTATTTGTTGAATTTATTTTATTTTATTCAAATCATCATTAGTTAAGATTTTAAAAGATTTTTAGATTTTAAAACTATTTTAACATGATAGATTAATTAAAAATATACGACACTGACTCAAACAGCCCCGCCGGTGGATGAGAGCAGTTAACAGGTGAGCTGCTTTTCGTCCTGTTTATTCATCCCCGTGACGTCAGCAGCCATCGCCGACTCCCCCTCACCATGACAACAGCAGATTTCCAGCACAGTCTAAGGACGAACTGTAAGCTCCGCGGCTCTACGGTTACAGCTGGTTGTTCAGCCTAGCAGTGGCGTTAAACGATAATAACGGGGATATATTTAATGTAGGAAGGCCGTCTGTGCCGGGAAGGAGTTTCATGAGCGGGAGGCCAGCCGGAGGCAGAGGGAGACGCCGTCTGACTGTGTGATCAACAACATGGCTCTGCTTCAGCATCCCCGGCTGCTGCTCGCCTGTGTAGGGCTGCTGCTGCTGCTCGCCTTTGGCAGCATCGACGCTCGATCTTCGCCTATATCGGACTTGAAATCCAAAATATCCGGGGTGGAGGAGCTCTTGGAGGAATTCCGCAAACAGCTGCAGCAGGACCAGACCTACAGGACAGGTGAAGTGATGGACTCCTGCGTGGGCGACTTCAGTGCCGCGGGGGATCGCATCATCCGGGCCAAGGACTCCATCGAGCAAGGAGCCACCTTCCTGCTGGCCCCGGACAGGGTGTACACCAGGAAGGACTGTGTGCACGCCTGCTGCTCCCAGCCTCACTGCACCGTTGCGGTGCTTCACGAGGACCAGAGGCAGCCCGGGGACAGTCTCCGCTGCTACCTGTTTAACTGCACCTACAGGAGTAAGAATGTGTGCGCCTTCTCGGCTCAGAAAGGCTTCACAACATACAGCCGGACTCCCAACACAACGCAGGGACACCTCCCTGTTTCATCTAGCGACTCAGCCCGGAGGCCCGGAGAAGAAGCTCCTGATGAGGATGATGCAGGTGGGAGACCCTGCAGACACTCGCAGTGTTAGTTACTGGGTTTAGAACTGTTTTATAACTGATAGGTTATTTAGAAAATGATAGGATGTCCATGCCTTCATGTATGTTTAAGTAAAATTGATGGAGCAATAGAAAATAGCATGTACAGTGGCTCATAATGGTTGCTGAAAAGTTATTATTCATTAGGATGTTTTTCCTGTTATGACAGCAATTATTTCTTGAATTATGATGTTATAATTAGATCACCGATGATCATATTGGATGGGCTTTTGTAATCTTCTATATAAGGTGTTATAAGCTAAGATACCAAAAGTAATTTATTAATTTTCCTCAGGTTTGTGGCAAAAACCTTCTTTGGGTAATTTTCTGTCACTTTACTGTATTTTTTTTATTTAATCCCACCAGGAAACCCTGCTGTTAAAACAGGATAAAAACTTTTCTGTCAGCTTTGTAACAGCTGACAGAAACTGACTTTAACAGCAGAACCAGCCTTTACCACCTGCTTCTTATCCAGATAATGCAGTAGAGAGGGTTAATGATTTGCCTCATAGGTTTGTAGCCTTGCCCTCCTGAGAATAGAAGCAGATGTTTTTGTGAGGGGCTTTGGGCCTGAGCAATGGAATTAAAAGGATATATGTGGATGGATATAAGTGGATAAAAAACAAAAAATATCTAATCATGTTTTAGCCTGCGATAGAATCAAACATGATTTAATGTGAAAATTGGATGAAGAGAGTAAATAAAGAGGCATGTAGAGGACACTTTCCATTTACCCGTGCTTGATGTTGCAGACGTGGATGAGCCTCCTCGCAGTGACGCTGGACAGGATGTGGTTATCCAGCTGCCCACAGATTGGGCTGTGCTGGATGGCCGTGACAGCGTGGACGACCACGGGATCCGCCGCTATGAGTGGAGTCTGATTAAAGGAGACACAGCCATCAATATGAAGGTCAGCATGTGCCTTAGTCAGTACAGTCTATACAGGTGTAGATGAAAGCCTCTAACTATGGCGGTGACAAAGGATTAGACTAAAGATCCACATATATACATCTCTATTGTTCTCTCCTTCAGGTGTCTCTGATGTTTCCATTTGCAATATGAATACCCAGAAAGCTAAATGCGTTTGGGTATTTTCATTAGTTAAGTCAACAGAGTGGCTTGTGTGCAGAGATCCACAATGGTTAACTGAATCAACACAAATAAAGAGTTTATTATTTCTAAACTGCCCTTAGGTAAGCAGCAATACGAGACACTGTCCTGTGGTTATAACATTAAAGAGATTTTAAACACCCTGCACAGCTTTTCCTGTTCTTATGTAAATATTAAAACCACAAATTTTCTGTATTTTCTACCTTTAACAGAAAATAGCTCCCAATGAAAACAATTGGCAGGAAAGTACAGAACCATGTTGACACAGTGCTCATTACAGAGCAACTCTCTGTTCATAGCAGGTTGCACAACTCTTAAAAATTATGTATGGCAACAGTAATATAATATAAAACTCATGGGCCAAGTTATGGAAAATTTTATTTGGTCTAAAAAAATCTGCAGAATAATCTAATATGAAATCTAAGAATCTAGGTATGGGAAAAAGGAAACAATCGGAAGATAAACTAGTGGGTGATGCTGTCAGAAGGTGTCCAGTCTCAGCATTTTATAGGTTATTCTGCTCTGCTAATTTTGCTTTTAATGCTGGAAAAAAAGTGATTCTGACTGCAGCACAATGGCATAAAAATAACAATAGTACAGAAATATCAAATGATGTCAGATACAAAACTCTGCAGCTAAAAATAACACACAAAATCAAAATCATCAAAGCAAAGGAGAAACAACACAACACTTATTACTTACCCTTCACTACGTCCCTCAGTACCCATCCCTCTTAATCATTCTTCTAGTCTTTTTATATGTATTGTACATCCTGCCCTGGTACAGATTTTTATTGATAAGATAATAGATAGACCTTACTTATCCCTTATTAGCTTAAAGTAGAAAAGTAGAAAATACTTTTTGTCAAAATCAAATAAAAATAAATACAATAAAGTGAAATAATTAAATTTAATAAGTAATGTTGTAAGATCTAACAACAAAAAATATGTCAAATTCAAAAATGCAAAAATAAAAACGATTTAAAAACATGTAGGAAACAAAAAAAAACATGTAATATAAACAGCATAGTAAATATCAGATGGCGTCAGTATGACTGTAAGTGTTGTGATTGTGCAAAGATAAAATAAAGCGTTAGCATGAGCGAGAGAGCATCTGCTACACAGATGTGGTGCATTGCTAGGATTGATTGCATGTATGGAACATTTCCTGTATCTGTTCTTGTGCCAGTGGAGCTGAGCCAGTCTGTCAGAGAAGTAAGTAGGATGGATGTATGATCCATGATGCATATACTGCTACATGTTTAAAACCCAGTGCTGTTTTACAGTAGTCCTCACTAGGTGTTTTTGATCTTTTTAATTTGGCAAAATAAAAGTCTAGAAGTTGATTGCTTCAGAGATGTATTTTTTGTTTGTGCGCTAAAGTCAACACATCCAGGATTGCTGAAGATCAGTGGCCTCCAGGAAGGAATCTACACGTTTCAGATGACAGTCACTGACACGGCGGGACAGAAGAGCTCCGATAACATCTCTGTCACCGTACTGGCTCCAAAACACCAAGCAGAAGGTAATGAATCACCAAAACTTCCATCTATGTTCTGCAACTTCCTTTGTGCTGCACTGATTACCGCTAAAGGGTGTGTGACTTGTGACATATTCCTTTACCATTTAAGAGAGAAGATGTGTAGTTACTGTATTCTTATCTGTGCCCACAGTATGTACCGGTCACTGCTCGAACTACCAATTTAAGTGTGATGACGGTTGCTGTATTGACATCACCTATGCCTGCGATGGGAAGCAGCACTGTCCAGACCGCTCAGACGAAGACTTCTGCCCAAACTGTAGGAAACACCTAGTACTCACTTTGTTAGAGCTGGAAGACAGATCCAATTTTCATTTCTATTAAAGTTTCACTTTTAATGATTATGCATACTAGATAAAATTAATTAATTTCAGTACAAAACTCTTTTCTCTTATAAATCAAGAACGCCACTTTCTTATATGGCAGTGTGCTTTTGAACAAGCCCGAACTCACTCAGGTTTCAGCTGAAGCCAGCATGACTAAAAAGACAGCCGTTGGTCAATTAACCTGTAAAAAGTATGTGTTACGCTAATGTACAGTTGTCTTAAAAAATCAAATTTACAACCAGTGAGTAAAATAGCTGTTATTATATTTATGTGATGAGTGGATAATAGAAGTCTTTTGTAAGGCCTGAAATTATTTGAGTCATTTCATCAATATAAATGCTAGCAAAAATCCATAAACATACCTTCCCTTAAGCGATGGCTTCTTTTGTGTTTTTTCTAGTCGATGGCAGCCGAAAGTCAGTGACCCACGCTGTGGACCTGCCCAGCCCTCAGCGGCCTGTCGCTCAGACAAAGAAAGCTGAAGACGTCTCCATGCTCCCGACTGGAGCCAGGAAGACCATCACACCGCAAGACACAAGCAAGGCGGCTCCTTCTCAAAGTGCCAGTGAACAGGAAGCTTCAGTCAGTCAAGGTAGAGAGGTCAAAGTCCTTGTAAAAGCATGTAAAACCACTCTGAAGGCATCTTAAAATTGTCATTTTAATGTTCTCGGGGATATAAAAGCAGCAAATATAGAATCACTACTCAGATAAGATTTTTTTTAAAAGCACTTAAATTAAAGTAAGGTTTAAAAATATGTTTTCTCCCACAACTTGTACTTCGGCAGCACCAACTCAAAGTTTCACAGGAGTGTGGCTTGATTGATGGCTCAGTCCATAGTGCCAACATGATCGACATCTTGGTTCATCCCACCAGACCACCGCGTACACGCCATGCTAATTCGCATTTGTGAATACAAATTTGATAAGTGATAAGGAAAAATGATAAGGATGCTTTCCTACATCTTTACTATGACGTTCAGATATACCTGCCAGCACACGGTTAACATACTGTGAAAGTCTTTTGCAGACATGCCTCAGTACAATTCAACTGGCTCATAAATCACCAGACTGGCTGTTGATTGGCTCTCAAGGAAGGCCGGCCAATGAGTAGTTCTCCCATAAATTTCTATTCGGGGTTCTTTGAGTGCCTTGGCTCTCTCCTATAACGTCTCTGGTGGTGTTCATGCTCCAAGGTACTTGGAAAAACACTTATTTAAAAGGAGCCTTTGTACAAGATGCAGAGATATAAAGTGAAGTTGAAATAGGGACAGGGTTCGCTCCATCATGATAACCACTGTAAACCACAAGATGGGTCCGCAAGTCCAACATAAGAAATTCCATGAAAGCAAAAATTAACCAACTGTTAACACAACATCTGTGCAGAGTTCGTGTTACTAATTAGTTAAGAGTTTCAGGAATACAACGTAATTGAATTATTTAGCATTAATACTGGTTGGGCTGGACGTCTGCACTAAAACTAGAGCCAGTCGTTTGTCACAGCCAGCGGTCTGACTCCAGTAAAACAGTGTGTAAGCCAAGTTTGATTGGCCAACTGCTAGCCTGTTCTTAAAAGTGATGCTGAAGTTATTAGTTCACCTGTAAAGCAAGCAGGGTCAACAAAATACTAATAGTTATTTCTTTTCTTTCTATTTTTACAATAATGAAGCTTTTTTTTTTTTTAGCAAAATAAAGAAGCTATTCTTAGCAGCATGGACAGCAGAAAGGAAGGCAACCTTTGTTGTCCAGGGCTAGACACTGAAATAAGAAGCATATGGACTATAAAGCTTATTTTGGAGGAAATATAAAGTACTACGTTAAGCCCAGGTAGCCTACGGTTTTCTGAAGAAATAGGTTGGCATGTGTTATCACTGAGGTCGTTTTATGGCGTAGTCCCAGCCTCCAACGAGGCAACGCCACGACTGAGACAGTGTGCAGCCAAAACCTTTATAGATGAAAGCCCATGTCTACAGTGTACTCAGCTAGCTCATTATTAGACAGATTTAGGCAATTAATATAAAATGGTGATGTTAACTATGTGTAAAGCACTTTAGTCACACTTTGGAGCATTTCTTCATTGCAGTCTGTTTAGGAAAGGAGAAACAGAAGAATATGAAAATGTAGGATACAGGAATTTGTGTCATTGGTGCAGAATCCCCTTTGTGAAGAGACCAAGAGGGTTTGGTGTGTCTGGGTACTGAAGCAGATGGAGCCTGTAGGCAGCCACTGAGTCATGGCACGGAGCTCAAAATGCTGGCAAAGCCACAGGGCCACTCTGCGGTCCCTGGGAAAGCAGCTCTTTGCCTGCATCCACTCTGAGTGCTGGAACAAAGCTCCTCTGTCCGCTCTGCCATCCGATCCCTGAATGTCACTGACCACACTGCTGTTTTACTATAGATATTTTGTGCTCAAGGTGGATTCTCAGGAGTCTTTTCTTCATTTGACAAATGCACGTCCAAGTTCTTAGGAAACTAAGATGATACCTCATTGTTTAGTGCTCAAAGTCAAAAGGAAAAATAGTTAATCCACTGTTGTGTAGAGGGCTTTGACCTTTGCACTCAAGGTGGATGATGACATTGGATGATATCTTAAGTCGCTGGTAGAAGGGCTCGAAGTAATCTTAGATGTCCGTATCACTTTATCTCTTTATTTAGACACAAAGTCCAAGCAACAGTCCTACAGCCAAGCTTGTTTGATGTCCGATATCAAACATAGAAAAGCTGCAGATTGTCAACAGCAGTCTTTTGGTCACCCTTCATTTCTTTATCTTTTGCTAGAAAAACAAGAAATGCATGCACACATGGAAATACAGTATATAAAGCAAAACAGAGTTCGTACCTTTATTCTTCTACACAGCTCAAACTCCCTTAGATAAACTTTATTGTAATTTCTGTAAATAGTCTTCAGGAGTAGTTCTCTAAGCTTCATGAAGGACATACAAAGCTCTTTTTTGGATGTTGACCCTCTTTTGTTCTGTTCTCTGTCAAGATAATCCCACGCTGCTTCACTGATGTTGAGGTCCGGACACTGTGAAGGCCAAGTCATGACTGATGGTGTTCCATTGTGTGTTTTTCTGTCAAGCTACGCTTTTATTGAATTGGCAGTAAAAAGACTGAATCTAAATACTTTCATTTTGGATTTATCACTCCATCAGAAATGTTGCCACTGACTTTTATCCCAGTTCCTGTGTAATATGGGATACATCAGCCTTTTCTCCCTGTTTCCCTTCCTTAAGAATGGCTTCTTCACAGCCACCTTAGCACTGAGACCATTTCTGATGCTATGCTTAATTATTAATATGTCAGTATTAAGTTGTTTAAGTAGAAAATACACTGAAAATAGTCAGATACAGTCATTTTCGCTGTTGCCGAATTCACCCAAAGATGTAAAGTCAGGGTTATTCGAGTGGTGTGCCATTCTATTAATATGGCAGTATGTTTAATACTGTAACAGTATCTCTTTTATTACATAATAGTATTTAATATTGATTATTCAATGCTAAAATCAATTTACTTGAATCCATTTGTAGGATAAATGTTGAAGAGTTTGATATTAAAATTGTAACACCAGCTACGATAGGCTGTATTAAATATGTACTTCATCTTCCAGCCTCGACCTGAGTGTTCAACTTTGAGCTGTTGATGTGACAAATGAGGGATCAGCACAGTGAAACTGAGGACACCACTGTCTCTAATAATTAGCATACATTCCAAAATAAACTAATTTTGTTGTATTCATTATGATCTGAAGCTGGTGACTGAGCCCATAAAATTGTTTACTGAGGTCACAGATCAAGGGCACTGAGGACTGTTACCACTGACTTCTACACAACTGGAAGTCTTCTGCCAGCCGGAGGAGTCTCCCCATGCTGGCCACTAAAAAGGATATTGCTTTTTTACTACTGTCTCTGAACAGGTGTCATTGCCGTGCAAGAATCATTTAAATGTGTTAAATATAAAGGCCGTGTCTTGTTCCTTTAGACCCATGTGCTGCTGCTCCAGTTGTGGGACCCTGTAAAGGCACCTTCCCACGGTGGTATTACGACCAAAATGTGGGAGAGTGCAAACACTTCCTGTACGGAGGCTGCCAGGGAAACCACAACAACTTCCTCCAGGAGTCGGACTGTGTCAGTGAATGCATACAAAAAAGTGAGAGCCCATCTTACATTCATTTTGATTTATTTATTTTGTAGTAAGATTGACTTTATTATGTACGAACACCTTTTAGGTCCAGCTTTCAGACCTGCCAGTGTGGCTCCTCCAGTCACCAAGCAGACTGAGATAGGTATATTCATCCAAAGAATCAAACACATGTCAATAATTCAGTGTTGTGAGTCAGCTGTTTTCTCATCTAAGCGGTTTTATTTTTTAAGCTTCCCCTAAAGCCACCCAGAGCCAAGCAGTGAGTGACGCCCCCATCTCCAAACCATTTCCAGTCATGGGAGGACACCCAGTCCCAGAGTCAGGTGAGACCCAGAGCTTCTGTCTACTTTTTGTGGCTCTTCCCTCTCTATCCGATGACCTTTTCTGAATGGGGCGCATTTCTTTCTCCAGGTGCCATCCTTCCTCTGGCACTTGGCCTAATCATCACCGCCCTGCTGCTGCTCATGATCAGCTGTCGTCTCAGGCTCGTCCGCCACAAACTGAAGAAAGCGCGTCCCCTCACTACAGAGGAGTCAGATTACCTCATTAATGGCATGTACCTGTAGCCAATCAGAGACCCGAGAAAAGAACCATCAGAGCCCGATCCAGGACGTTCTGAATTTGCACTCTGCATTTCTTCGATGTCTCTTAATTTATCCTCGTTTCCTGTTAGAAAGATCCAAAGCTCTGCTGCCGTGAACGTTGCCGAACACCTCCACACCGATCCCCTCTGACTGGCACTGTATATCAGCTGCTGATAGATTCAGCGAACATACTGAGATGCTTGTGAATTCATACTTATGTCCTAACAAAATCACTGATGGAATATCAGCGTTTCTCCTTTACTTCTGATACATATACTAAAATAGACACTTGTCTCATCTATTACAACTGATTCATTAAACACTGGTTACTTTGAGACAAACATGTTCATTTTACTGCACAAAACATGCGCTATTTCTGCCTCTGTGCGACTTTAATGTGCCATATTTTTGCTGTGTGTTTTAATCCCATTAAATTGCCGTACGGCAGACACAAAAAGCATCGAGTGCCTGTTACAGTCCTATAGGACCTGATTTTTTTCATGTACATAAACACATATACACACTTTTGCAATGGTGGATGTTCATGTCAAACATAATCAGAGTCTAATCATGTGGTCAGCATATGTGAGCGAGAAGGCTTCAGACTCTGTTAAATGCTCTGTTTCAGGTCCTTTTTTCTTCCTGCTGGTTCTTTAGGATGTCAGTGAGAGCAGATATTCCAAATTTGGTCACATCACGGACATTCATGGGTCTGAGGACAGAAACCCAACCCACCTGCCTGTCAAACCTTCTGTTTATGACCTGTAGCTATTCAGAAAAACATAGAGTGTACTTAATTTGTCCCAAAAGGTCAGGCAGCCAAAATATTCAACACAGCCTGTAATAAAATATTTGCATAAACAGTAAAATAAAGCAGTGTTTCTCAGACTGTAGAGCATAGAGTCACAGTAGGTGGGGTGTGAGTGAGTTTGGTAAAGTGTGAAGTTTAATGAACATTATTTTTTTAATGAAAAATTAAACACTCGAGGCTTTGCTCGTGAGCTTTTCTGCTGACCTTTAGTCCCCTGAAGTTAAGCATAGTCTGTTTTAAAGCCAAGTATGCCAAATAATAATAATAAGCATTATTTTGAACTATGAATCATATAAAGCTACTCTTGCTAAGTCCAAAATGTTATATTACGCGGCTGGAAATTATGATATGTGTCCTTTAAAGTTTGCCAGAATCATATAAAACTATAGCAAAGTCTTTGGTGAATTTCTAGTCCTGTATGATTTTGTTGCGTATTTTTCTCTAACAAGGCAACATAATTGGAGTGTATACCATATATATATATATATATTTATTTTGTATTTATTTTAAATGTATTCCCCCAAAGTGCTGTCTTTCATGTAACATATTAAAGTTTATTATATAAATAAAAAGTACCGGGGTTATATATGTTAACAACAGGATTTGCCAAAACGATTTTATTTAGAGATGATCATCATATTTGTAGAGATTCGTCTCTCCCTCTTGTATTTCTGGAATTTTGATGTCAAGAAAAAATCGTTTAAAATCATTTAGCTTTACAACCAACTTTTCATGACTTTGTCACAGTGTAGGGTTTGGCGTGAAGAAAACTGGATTTCTATCACAGCCCTGTCTTTTTTACTGATGGTGTGCCGAGCCAGATCCACCTTGGTTCTTTTAGAGAATCAGCATATATTTCAACAAGTATAGGGACTCGACTGTTGATGGAGGAGAGAACTTGAAGGCTGAATCTGTTAATCTTTTTTTTTTTATTGTAGCTTCGAGGTATGCCCAGCCATTTTGTGTCTTCTATTGTGGCTGTACATGGAACTGATTTAGTACCAACTTACTCACTCATCTGCTCCGTTATTAGGTACACCTGTTCAGCTGCTCCTTATTGCAAATCCGCCAATCACTGCAAGCAACTCAGTGGATTTAGGAATTTTGATGTTGTCAGGACAGCACTTCTGAGGTTCAAACTGAGCATCACAACGGGGAAGAAAGGCCATTAAAGTGACTTTGAATGTAGCATGTTTGCTGGTGACTGATGGGCTCATCCGAGTATTTCAGGAACTGCTGATCTGGGAGTTTCCCCAAACCACCATCTCTAGGGTTTAGAGAATGGTCTGAAAAACAGAAACTATCCAGTGAGCAGCAATTCTCTGGGTAGAAATGCATTGTGATATCAGAGAATGGCCAGACTGCTTTGACCTGAAAAGAAGGCAATAGCAACTCCAATAACCACTCATTACACCCCCGGTATCTCTGAATCACACATTGAAGCAAATGGACTATATCAGCAGACCATTCTGGGTGCCACTACTGTCAGCTAAGAACAGAAAACTGATGCTACAGTTGGCAGAGACTCATCACAATTAGTCAATAGAATACTCTAAAAGCATCACCTGATGCTCACCAGTGCTTTATGTAATATTGTAGGGTCTATCTTACAATATAAAGCGCCTTGAGGCAACTGTTGTTGTGATTTGGCGCTCTATGAATAAATCGTATTGAATAGATGTGATGAGTCTTGATTTCTGCTTTCACATTTGAATGTTAGGATCAGAATTTAGCATAAATAACATGAAAGCATGGCTCTATCCTGCCTCGTATCAAAGCTTCAGGCTGCTGGTGGTGGCGTAATGATGTTGAAGATGTTTTCTTCTATTAAGGTTCTTCTATTCAAACACCACAGCATACCCGAAAATGGTTTGTGATCATCTCCATCCCTTTGAACCACCTCCTTCAAGCAGAATAACACACCGTGTCACAAATCATCTCAAACTGGTTTCTTGAACATGATTTGCATGTCCTCAACAGTCACCAGTTCCTAATCCAATAGAACACCTTTGATATGTGGTGAAACGGGTGATTCACACCATGGATGTGTGACCGTGCGATGCTATCAGTTTAAAATCTCTGATTAGTGTTTCCAGCACCTCGTTGAATCCAAAGAATTAAGTTACCTCTGAAGGAAAACCCAGGATTAGTAAGGTGTACCTAACACTGTGTCTAGGAAGTGCAAATAAGACTTGTACAAAAAAGATTCAATAACAAAAGGCAGACAAAAACATAAGCATCTCTTTATTTTTATGCCATTCCAGCAACTGTGAAAGCCAAATATAATCCATCACTCAGATCACCCAAAATAAAATGTGCTTTTTTTTTAATTTCATGATTTTTTTCATCAAGAAAACAGACATTCATTTGCTTTATATTGTTGGAGTTTATTTTGGCAAAGCAGTGACTTTCCCCATTTAGTGTCAGTCACCAGAGGAGCCTGCACAAATTGTTAATGGAAACCAGCGGCAGAAAGCAACACATCAAAGTGGAAAGCACAGCCCTGTATGTGCGTGCGCATGTGTCGGTGTCATTAGTGCTCTGCTCCCTTCGGAGTATGTTCGGTACAATCCGATACTTATTTTACGTGTAGAAGGATCTAAGAGTGCTGCACATCAAACAGGATGTGTGTGTGTGGTGGTGGGGGTTTACATCAGCCTTTGTGTGCTAATTTATGTGTGTGTTTGTGTTCTTAACACTGATGCCACGGGAAGAAAGCTCATACTTTAGCAGAGAAGTCTACAGTTTTTATGATCCACACACACACAGACTGTAGCTAGGTGATTTATCTAAAAGGCTCAGGCGTTCTTCGTCTTGGTTGTCCGGGGTTCCTCCTGCATTCAGCTTTGATGCTGCTGAAATGTAATGCTGTGAAAAATGTTTGACTGCAAATCAAATGGTGAAACCACAAAAAGAAAAAACAAAGAAAAAACTAAAAATCCAGCGGTTAAAACGAACACAAACCAAAAAGGATGCAGACCTGGAAAACAAAAACAAAAACAATAAATCTCTCTCCGATATTTCTGTGCAGAGCGTCAAGCAGTCTTTCCTCGCAGCCCCTCGGGGCCGTCATCAAATGTGAAACTCTAGTCCGTTGTTAGAATTAAACAAACAAACAACAACAAAAAAAAAAGAGCACGTTTGTTATGCTTTGAACAAAATGTCAAGGACTGTCCGACCCATTCCAAGTTTTCTCCAGTTTCAAACTTAAAAGGTGGATTATGGACTGCGTTCCTCTTCAAAGTTCATCCCTGTGAGAAACACATTTTAAATATTAGAACACACAAAAATTGAGGCAAGGTGCAAGAAAAACAAGCAGAAATTTTGCTGTCATGCAAACAGAGTTAAAAGAGAAGACCACATGCAACATGTTAAGATAAAACGTCATTAGAAAAGTCGTTTTCATCTTTCAAAGATTATCAGATAAAGTAGTTGAGTTGAAGTTGGGTAATAAGCTTCCAAATTGGCAAAGCAGTCATGCTCCTGAAAACCAATCATGTGCCTTCAACCTGCTGTGATTTCAGCTCATTCCCTCATGTTTGAAACAGAGCAGAGTGCATTAATCAGGCGGCTTTTATTGAGACCAATTTAGAGCTACGGGGGTTAAAAGAAGATGAAGGAAACGTGCAGCTAGTTGGTATGGTATGGAAGAAGCAAAAAAATGTCAACAAGCAGCAAAATGCAGCCCCTTGTGATCCATTGCCTTGCTCCAAGCCACACCATTTCACCTTTGCCACTGTGAGAAGGAGAGAGGGGGAAGGAGAGGGACAAGGAAGTCACTTCCACCTGGACCACTGCTTGTCTTTGTCTGTTAAAGGCACATAAATCACCCCCATCAAGGGCTTCATTTTGGTGCTGCCATCCTCCATCTTGTCATATTGCTCCAGCATCTGATTTCCCCCCGCCGGACCTACGGGCAGGATCAGCCGCCCGCCGGGCTTCAACTGGTCCAGAAGCTGAGGGAGGCAGAAGGGAGAGGTAGCGGTGGACAGCAAGTCAGCGTTAAAAATACATTCCAGGGATTCTATTTAGATACAGTCATACTGGATCAGATATAAAAACACACTAAATTAAATATGAAGCAGGTTTACAGTTTAGGTATCCAGCCTTTGTTGTAAAGTAAAGGGTAACAATGTGATCAGCAGAATTCAGAGACACTCACAGCTTGGGGAACGGTGGGTGCAGCTGCGCCAACGTGGATGGCATCATACGGCGCCTCCTCAGTGTAGCCCAATCGCCCGTCTCCCACTGAAACAGCAGCAGAACGTCACTCACAAGCTGTCGCACTGAAAACACTGATGGATGTCCCCACAGGGTGGGACGACACACATTACTTGCCCAATGCTGCATCTGACATTTATAACAATTTACCTGATCTGAGAAGCCAGAAATAGCCGAGTAATGCTGATAAAACTGCATCTCAATATTAGTATATTTCAGTATTTTAGGGCTGGGAGTTACTTTCATATCACAGATTGCTTTTGTTTATTTACATTTATAGACTCAAAGGGTGTCTCTAATTTTACTTTGCCATTAAATATCATTAGTTGTGTTTTACCTAATCAATCAGCAGACAAATCTTTTTTGGTCTGCTTCTTTTTATCTCCCAGTTGCGAGTATTTTTTTTACCCGTATGTGCCGTTATTAACAGACTAAATACAGAAAGATTTCAGAATAAGGTCTGAAATCCAGGCTGCCCATCTATCAGACTCCACTAGTCGCTGCTGGCAACTGGCAACAGTTGTGCAACATAAAACAATGAAATCAGACTCATGACAGAGCAGCTTCTGCAAACCTGAATCATGTGCATGCCATTTCTACACACCGAGTAAAAACAAAACAGCTGCGCTGATGGTGAAAACCTGCAGAGGCCTAACCACAGAAAACCGATTAGGAATCCAAAAGAGAACTGATAAAGAATGCGACCAAGAAAACATAAATCAACAAAGGCACTGCTATTAATAAAACCGACAACCACCTGTAATCACATACAGTAAAAAGTGATTTACGAAATGAAAGACAAAACAGAGAAATGAAAAAATAAGCATCACTGCTCTTATTAATCTCCTCACTGAACTGCTCTTGAACCCCCCTTCAGAGGAGGTAAAAGTCCTCACTGCTCAATTATTTAGAGCTGCACGCTGTTTACTGACTGCTGCCTTTTTCTCCACCGGGGAACATTAAACTGTCTGCTGTTCAGTCGGATCAAAGAAGCAGCAGCCCTTCCTCAAAACCCACGAACGTCTGCTGAAAAAACAAAGATATAAAGCTTTCATCCGCGATGTCTTACCTATTAGCTTGACTCGGCCCGATGTTATCAAACTGGGGTCATCTTTCTTCACGTTGTTTATAGAGTCATCTACCAGCTCTTTGATGTGATCGATTCCTATAACTTTCCCTTTAGGACCTACCTGTAAAGCGCAGAGGGATGAAGAGAGGGTGGGGGGCGCGCTCAGTTCAATCACGACGTTCACAATGTTCAACGCAGTCAATCTAATTGATTTTCATCGATTGGTTGACATATTAGTGGATCAATCAGCTCAATTAATCAAGAATGCCACCAAAGAGAAGTCGTTTGTGTTTACCCGTCGCGTGTGTGGCTCACCATTCGTGCGAAGCAAACCGACAGGATCCCACTGCCGGAGCCGACGTCCAGAGCCTTCGCTCCCTCATACAACTGGTCATGTAGAAGCTCCAGGGCATAGGCGTGCTGGGGAGGCAAAACGAGACAATAGCATTTCAACCCATCACTCACACAGCACAGGCTAACACACGGTAATCCCAGCGCAGGCCATGTGTGAGGCTTGTTTCAGTTTTTCATGCTTAAAGTGGACCTATCCTGCTCATCCTCAGCTCCATATTTATTATTCTTGTAGCTTTGTACGATTCCTTCTGTCTGAAACAAGCCGTTTTAGTTCCTCTCCCTTTAAGCCAACTTCCCAAGTCGAGATGATACTAATAGAAAAGGGCTATAAGAGGCTGCTGCCATGATTTACTGCCACAGACACCATAAAGTTTCACGCGACCTTCCTGGGAACTAAAGGTGTAAATGATTAGTTCTGCAAAAAAATAAATAACAATAAAAATAAATGAACAAAATCCAAAATAAATCATAATAAAAAGAAGAAGAAGGAAAATCAAATAAAAGAAGAGAGAAGAGAATATATTTCTCGATAACCTCAAGTAACGCTAACATCTGGGAAACATCGTTCTCTGTGACATCATCCAGAACAAAAAGTAGAATGAAAACAAAAAACAAACAAACAAAGAAACAAAAAAAACCCTGGGCATGTTTAATGGGCATCTCCCGTGCCATCAACAGCAGCAAATAAGGCAAAACATAACGGATCCACTTTAAGCTTCTATTACTCGACTGAAACATGCCAACAATGAGCACAAATGCACAAAACTGTGAGGATTTTGTTAGCTGCTGCTGTTATCTACTAAAAATAGATGATTAGGAATGACTGAATGGGACCAAGCTTCACAATAACAACAAAAACCATTCAAAGCTGTGATTCACAGGGAGCAGAAATGTCTGAAAGTCTTTAAAGTCCTACCATGTGTGGGGCGCTGATGGTCGCTTGATAGCCTTTTGGTTAAAAGACAGGAAGTAGGTTTGGTTAGTTTGAATCTCAGATCTCCGTGCGGCGATGCGCGAGCGAGTACACAAGCAGACGTACCTATTGACTGCGGCGAGTCCATGTAAGGGTGAAGCCTAGAGAAATGTGCTCGGTCTGTGGCCAGCATGACTTCGTAGACCTTGTCAGATTTAATAATGCCATTTTCTGAGGATGCAAAAAGAACAAGATATATATATATATATATATATATATATATATATACACATTACATAATCCCGCAGCAGAATCAGACAGACAAAAAGAATGAAGGAGGACACAATATAGAGATATGAGACAGCAAATTCACAACAATAAACTACTTTTACTAGTACATAGCCTCATTTTTCCAAATCATGAACAGGACTGCTCTAACAAACTACTGGATTTTCATATTTTTGCATCACTGCAGTAAAGTATAGTAATTTATCAGGTATTTATTATTCTTCCTGGCTCAGAACAAAGTTTCAAGGGGGTGACTACACATCTAAGTACAAGCAGTCCACACAAAGTTAAAGCAAAACATCTGTGTTGCCTTACTCCAGGGAAATACGAGTATTTTCTGTTATTTCTGACCATTAAGATACATGAACACATGCTTCATGCTTAAGTGAATTAAGCAAATATTCTTATCAGTCTGGTGATTTTAATTTGAGGGAAGGCCAAAACCCTTGTTTATATGGAAGACAAACACACTTTATCAACCCATTAGGCATGTATGATCGTGTTTTTCAAAAAATATACCAAAGATGATCAGGAGCAAAAAAGTAAAGAAATAAATCAGGATGTGCAACGTGTGAGATTACTGGCAAAATTACAATTATTTTGGTCAACACCAAGATCACTCACACATGTCTGGATGTTTGGAGCCATCGTGGGAAAATTTTTCTAATTTGGTGTTTTAAGGCAGAAATTAATGTTTACATGATGAAATGTGCAATGTGAAGGCTCAGCTCACTGCGTCTGTTTAGCTATAAACAGACGTCACAGCAGGGAAAACTGTGGTTGTCACACTGTGGGACACAAAGCCTCTGCATTGGGGTTTGTACAACCAGGTGACAAAAGTAAGATGATGTTTTCTTATGCTTTCAGCTGGGTGTCACTCACCCAATCACTTACATCTGGTTATGAAAATTTTTTCAGTAAAATTCAACTTGGATCTTGTTTTTAAGAAAGAAGTGGGGTAAAATATACACCACGTTACATGAGAGCCAACCAGGACCAGAAAGACAGGTCATGTTTCCCCTTCATTGGTTTCTGAAAGTAGAATGGGAGGCAGAGCCTTCCAATATGAGCTCCCAGTTTGGCTTCAAGAGACAGACACAGACACCCTTCTTTACTTTTAAGGTTGGACTTAAAGCTTTCCTTTTTGACAAAACATAGAGTTAGGGCTAGATCAGAGGAGCCTGAACCAATCCTTAATTATGCTGCAATAAGCCTGAGCTGAAAGGAGAGTTCCTATGACGCACTGAGCATTTCTTCTCGGGGAAGATGAGATGAAGGAAGATGAGAATGTGCATGATGACGATGAAGTTGCAAACCACAGAAAAAAAGCAAAGAAAATCAAAGTAAGCATTTTTTTTGACTACTGTCAAAGAAGAAAATGCAGAAATTGCAGCCTAAACACAGGCTGTGACCCATATGTGCTGACCAGTATGTGTGCACCAGAGAAACGCCAAAGCTTACAGACAGGCCACCAAAGAAACAAACAAAAAAGCTTCGTGAAGAAGCGTCTTCACAATAATCCCTCCTAACAGGATCCTTTAGCAGTGAGTGCCAGAGGCAGGAAAAAGCCAATGACAGCCGGCTCTGCTGTCATCACCAACTCCCCTCACCCTCTGATCCATGAGCCACTTTAGGATACATTACACACAGAAACCACACAAGCTGCCAGACGAACATCTACAACTAATATCTAATGGCTCATTTCAAGCCACGATCCTCCCATCCTTAATTATTCACAAAGAAAACACTCCAACTTCACACTGTTTCTAAAATTGAAACCCACTAGGTGAACAACTTAGAGGCATGCTTCACATTTCCTAGAGCACAGGACTAGGTGCTGAACTTTAAAGACGAATGACTCATTCAGCATCAAACAAATAACCTTCTGACCGGTCCTGAGCGCCGACCAGGAGGACAGAGACAATGAAGAACTCAGGAATTAGCATGCGTCCTGCGTGTGACCTGCTTAAATGCAGCTTACGCAAACTCAGGTTAACTTCAAGCCATTCATGTGTCTAAATGGGTCAGTGTCCAGTTAAGTGGAGCGAGTAATGACCACACAGGTAAAACTTTACACTGAGCTGACTTCAGTTTGCACCAGACTAATACAAAATTTATTTTTTGTACAGATTCACTAAAAAAAGGGTTTTAATGCTAAGGCTAATTCAGTTAATTTGATGCAATCATCATTAAAAGGAACTTTTTCTTTTTAGCAAACACCCCAAAATAACAAGCAAGTACACAGACTTTGGTTAGGTAAGGTAATCCTGACTCTTTCCACATATGTTGCTTTTTATGCTTCTATTTCCAGTAAGTGTTCCCAGTTAAATTCATAACACCATAAATATGGACTAAAGCCATATTAATATCACCAGGTGCAAGTGCAAGATTTTGTTAATAATGAAACAATAATGAGTCCTGCAGCAGTTATAGAAACATAAAATTACCTGATGACTCAGTTATCATCAGGCTTCTTGAAGGTAAGGAGCTGGATCATTTCAAAAGTGAAAAGACGTGATTTTTTTAGAAAAAGGTCAACAGTCACACCACCAACACTTATCAAGGTGTCGAGCTACAAATATTTGGGTGTTTTTCTTGACAACAAGCTTTGTTTTGCAGAGGTTACAGCTTGAAAACGTCCAGCTAGAGCTCGGCATGTAAGAAAATTTTAATGTTAATGAAAATTTTGGCTTCCAAAGCTTATTAAAACAAGACAATTGCAATAAACGAACCACCGCGTCTTCTTCTGTTCCACAGTAATTATGTCCTTTGTTGCCATCCATAAAAGCCCAAATCCACTCCCCAGCAGCCTGTGGCGTTTTTAGTTTAATTCACATTAATTAATTTAACTGAAAACAAATAAATGAAAGTTCAAGAAAAGAAAATTACTTAAAAGGTTGTTGGGAGTTTTTTTTCCAAGTATGAACCTTTAATTGGGCGTAGTTTTAATCGTGAAAAGGTTTTCCTTTCATGAATTTGTCAGTTTTCATTTGAGTTTTTTTTTATTATTGTTTGTTTGTGTTTTTATATAGAAAACAATGGTTTCATTGTTGCAGCAAAGATAATGGAGTAATGGAAAGCTGTGTGGACTCATTTACGAACCCAGAAATATGTCAGGGGTGTTCCTACAGATTCAAAAATGTTGGCGCCGGCTTCGGTCTCTTTAACTAGGATTTGATTTGCTCATGGCTAAATTTTTTTTAGTTTATAACACTGACACAAGAGGAGCTGGAAGTGTTCAAAACTTCAAATTGTCATTTTCTGTCTGGCTTTTTCACTGAGAATGCTTTATAGACATTAATGTTATTTACTTCATTTATTTTAACTAATATTTTCCATCCATCCTCTTTGGCTTATCCTTATCAGGGTCACAGATTGGGAGGGGTGCAATTCTGCTTTAAAGATTTTTTTTTTTTTTTTTTTAGCACTGCATGAGTTTATTTGTATTCACTGATTAGAGTTTGTTCCTTTTTGTAGATTTATTTCTATTTTATGATCTAACCAGGGCTTTTTTTTAATTATTTACTTCATTATTTAATCTATTTTGTAATTGTTTTTTTTTTTATGTTATCTGGTTTAATGTTGTTGTACCTATTATATTATTTATTGTATTTATTTTGTTGATGTTTCGGTGGGTTTTTCTCTTTTTCTGTCTCATCTACACTCTAAACTGACCATATCTCAGCTGCTACTTTAGCACTTCTGCGCGTTTTGCACACTTGGTATAATTGCTTCCCTCTTTCCTGTTATCAGTTTTGTTGTAGTCATGTTTACCGTTTTTTCCCTGCATATTACAAATAAAAACCCAAGGAAGTTTTGGCCATCCATCAAAGGAAAGTTACCAGGGTCGTGATTAAAAAAATATTTTTCAACGATATTGTTACTAATAACCAAATAAAAGAAACATGCACAAACTTGTATTAAACCCCAGAACGACTGTTTGGAGTCAGAAAACCCCTGGTTTACTGTTCCTTTGTGAAGCACATTTCCCCTGCAAGGCCCAAACCGCAGAGCTTTCGGCCAAAAGCTTAAAGCTTGTAATGATATGCTGAGCTGCAAAGCTTATAAATAGCCCTGGGAGATAACCTTATATCAGAAGTGGGCTCTCTGGTCTACAGAAATGCATGTGGGAAACATGCCTGCGCAGAGCTGTCAGTGACTAAGTTTCGCGCTACCTCATGACAGCATGATTGAACCATGTGGGATTGATGGGATCGATCGTAGTAGCACTGAGTCACTGCTCCTACCGCAGCTGTGATACAGCAAGCTGCCATTTTCACTCATCCACCGATACGAACTGAGCTTTTGCATGCACAGCTGTCACTGCCATTCAGCGTGAAAGTGGACGACACACGGGCAGCCGTTAGTGGATGTGGGCAGGGCCGCTGCCGTTTGGCTTTCAGCGTCCCAAATGACGCACATAGAGCTAGCAGGCTATGTTACCTTCGCCGAAAAGCTCTAGCTGCACAAAAATCCCTTGACTGCAAACAAAGGAGAGGTCATTTGAGTGTTAAGAGTTAGCTTGGTTATTTGCAAACGCAGCAAGGGATGCATCTTTGCCTTGCGTGAATTGGGAAAGGGGTGGAGAGAGTTGCTGCTAGGTCAACAACAACATACCACATAGCTTAGCAACCAGCCAGCTTCTGTGCTAACCTTAAACGTCCAAACTAAACAATTTACAGGCGACGCATCTGCAAAAGCGTCGCTGCCACCGCCGCCGCTTTTTTTAGGAAAACATGCAGACTCACTGCGGAGGTTGTTGACGAGCTCTGCGTGGCTGGCTCCTCCTGATTTCCAGGCCATTATTAAGCAGACTTTGCGGAGTAAGTAGACAGCAGCTGTCAGTGCCGCGCCTGCGCCGACCGTTTTGCCGATGAAGCTGACAACCTCCAGAGCGGACGGCGGAGCGGCGGATACGTCACCGGCCATCCGATTGATTTTTTATTTTTTTTGTTTTGTTTACGGCGAGCCCCCCTTTCAGACACACCCCACACACAGCACTACCCTTTAATTCACAAAAGTTGATCTGTTTTATAAGGTATGTGTCCAAGCACGGTGTTTGATGCAAGAGCAAAGCCACATTCCGCACTGTGCTTAACCAAGATTTGCCGCAGTTAGGACAGGTAGCGGCCGCTAGGTGGCGCGAAATAGCAAACAGTGTGAGAAACGCTGAATTTGGTCTCACTGGGTTACCGTAGTTACATACGACTTAGTAGGTGCCAGAGATGATCTAAGACAACTCTTCCCCTTCGAAATAAAACCTTTGTACACAAATGGGCTGATTGGCTAATTTAGATATAATAAGAATGTACCTCTTCTTCCAGACAATAATGCGGAGATATTTTTCTATTTTTTTGCAAATACGCATCGATAATATTTTCAAAATAAATAAAATATTTTTTAATGCTGTTTGGAATTTCTTAAGGAAACTATCATGCCTGGAGTCAAAATGGCAGCTACCCGCAATGTAGCTCACAGACCTTTGAAATCCCTAAAACTTACAGAAGAGCATTTTATTGCAATAGACATAATTATCATTTTAATCCTCTCTATCGAAAATATGATGAAGTCTGCCAGAAGAAAAATGCTTACCCAACGAAATTTACATTTTTATTTAGAGCTTCTTAGAGCCCCATTCGTTCTGAAACATCTCGCCAGCGCCCCCTATGAGACCGGATATACAAAGAGTAGCAGTTCTCCGGTCAATTAGAAGTTCTTTGACAGCAGGCGCGTACCTTGCTCTGGTTTTACCCATGATTGCTAAGCTAACATCGGTAGTTGATCGTTAATTTTACGCAGGAATCTGGTTCCATGGAGAGTATAAACGCTAAATACGTATCCCAGAAAATCAGCAAAACGAAATGGCGGCCAGTGTCACATTCGGATCTGCAACTGCCAGAAATCTTTGCGACGGGCTCATGGGACAACGAGGTTGACATGTTGACACTTTTTAAAAAATGGACCTCCCGCCAAACTTCTTTGCAAAATAATGGAATTTTAAGTGTTTTGCTCTTTGGCTGACTTGTAAACGCTGTAACGATCAGAGTACAATTTAAGACATGTAATAAACAACAATGTGACATATCGGCCATCTTTCTCCACATAAATGTAATAGGTTAACATTTTTCCCAACAGTAAGGCAGGTATTTTTCCAAATTCACGGAGACAGTAGGATACTTACTGATACGTGCCAGTTATTTGATAGGTATCATATCTATAATGACTAATACGTGTTCAAATTTAACTTAGCCAGCTCAAATGTGTCTCTCGCAGGACAACAGGATTTCTATTTGGTCCATTGGGAGTAATTTAAGCACTGGTATGGAAGATGGGTTTGAAGGAGACCCGCAGCTTATATGTGAACACAAGCATGATGGAGATGTTCTTGACCTCCAGGTAAGCCACTCACTGCGATGTGTAGCTCATAAGCCAGGTCTGTGGTGTTGTGAATCGTTTTATTTAATTTTGCACTCAAATCACTGTTTTAGGCTTTTATTGTGATATCTTAGTCTTACTAAAACCACGCTCATGTATATAAAAATACCTTTTGATTTTTGCAGAACATTTAGTCTTATCCTTCCCATTTGTGGGACTAACAACTTCAACAATAAGGCCTGATCCGTTTTCCTTCATGTATTTGCAGTTTTTGGACCAGGACAGAATAGTCACAGCATCATCAACAGGAGCCGTCACCATCTTTCTACACCACCAGAACAGCCAGGTGCTGTATGTCATGTTTTATGGATGCCTCGTGTTGAGCTTGATATGACCTTTGTTTTCCAAATTGAAGAAAGCCAATCCATCCATCATCTTCAAATGATCCAACATTGGATAGTGGAGGAAACATGCTAAGCATGTTATTTCAAATGTGTTCTTCTGTACCAGTGCTTTTGAGTTCCTCTTAGTGGATCCTGAGGTACTCCTGGTGCAGATGGGATACACTTAATGGTCTATTTGTTAATACACACCTTGCTGATTCCAAGCTGGCCATCCATGATCTAATTCTCTTGTATCATTGAGATCTGGTGACTTTGGAGACCATTATTCAGCCAGCAGCTTGACCTGTTGATACAAGGAAGGATGGCTCTGTCTGCTTTTGCATTCTTTACACCAAATTCTGACCTTAACTTGTGCATGCTGCAGCCAAAATTGAGACTCATCAGAATAGGTGATGTTTTTCCCAGTCCTCTGTTGCCCAGTTTTGTTGAGCCCATGTGTACTGTAGCCTCAGTTTCCTGTCTTCAGCTGACAGTAATTCACTGGATATTTTATCTTTTTAAGACCATACTCTTTAAACCCCAGAGATAGTTGTGTAGGTAAATGCCAGTAGACCAGCAGTTTCTGAAATATTCAAACTAGCCTGTCTGACACCATGACAACCACGCCATGTTAAAGTAACTTAAATCACCTCTCTTCCCCTTTCTGATAATCAGTTTGAACTTCAGGAGGTCGTCGTGACCATGATTACATACATGCACTGAGTTGCAGCCATGTGACTGGCAGGTTAAATCTTTTTGTTGTAGCAAGCACTTGAACAGGTGTACCTAACAAAGTGGCCCGCGGGTTTTGGGTCTATCCCAGGGTCCCCTCCCGGTTGTGCGTGCCGCGAAAACCTCCAAAATGATCCTGATCAGATCGACACAAAGCAGCAGTGATTCTACTCTGAGCTTTTATTTTTAAACGAAATATATTTAAACTAAAATATCAGGAAATTAACACTGTTGTATAATTGGTATGTAATGACCTTTAAAGTCAGTCTTGTGCAAAACAGGAATATGTTGTAACGAACCAGAATAGACCAGTAAGCTGAACTGGACCTCACTCTTAACCCTTGACTAGAGATAACAAAGTGTAGACTTGCAGTTTATCTTCAGTGGAAGGGAATTTGTCTTGCTCAGTAGTAAAAAGTAGTTTAACTGAACCTTTCTTCAGCGTCTTCACAATAAAAGTATGCAACCAGACATTTGTGTATAAAATACTTAACACAAAGATTCAACCAAGAAACTACAGCGGTACAGCTAAAACTCCTTACATATAGTGACAACCTCCACCATGTCATCAAACTAAATTATAATAAGTTTTAGTGAAGCCTTATTCAGGAGGGGAATGAGACAGCCTGCTCAGTGGGATGCTGGATTCATTGGATTCACTTCTTGTTTCAATTCTCTTGCCTACAGACCATTTCGGTGTCTCAGCTCTGGGCGAGAGCACATCGTTATCCCTGTGACAACGCCCCCTGCACCGGCGTCGTCTGCAGCAGCCCGGAGATTGTTACAGTGGGTGAAGATGGCAGGATCGTCATCTTCAGAGCTGACCAGGAGGGAGTGGTTCGAGTCATCGGTGAGCTCAAGAAGCAGAGTTATTTTTAAGTTGTGTGAAACAAGTTGAAACTAAGATCTTTATTGGACTGTTTAACCTTTGATAGAGAATGCCGACAGCAGCACAATCCATGCGGTGACTTATCTGAGGACCACAGAGATTTTGACGGTGAACTCAATCGGTCAGCTCAAACTGTGGGACTTCAGACAGCAAAGCAACTCACCGTCACAGATTCTGTCCCTGTAAGAGCTCTAAAAAATGCATTCTTAAAAGTTTTTTGTTTTCTCCTTCCTGTTTATTTCAATTATAAGCAAGTCTGATGAGTTGGTTTCTGTTCATCCAGGTCAGGGGATCGAGTTCCTTTACACTGCGTGGACAGACATCCGAACCAGCAGCACATCGTGGCCACAGGAGGCCAGGATGGCATGCTCTGTGTGTGGGATGTGAGACAAGGCAACACACCCTTCTCACTGATGGAGGCACACACAGCTGAAAGTAAAGTCGGCTTATTGTGGGAAGATGTATTAAAACTGAAATTTAAAAGATGTTGTGCGTGTAAATAATGGTTTCATACGTATGTCTTTGGTTTTCCTGACAGTGTGGGAGGTCCACTTCCACCCAACCAACCCAGATCACCTGTTCACATGTTCAGAGGATGGCTCGCTGCTGCACTGGGAGACATCCTCCCATTCAGACATGCCTTCCTTCTTACAAGGCAAGTCAGTTTTATGGCATAAATATGATTGTTTTTACACTATTTTCCAACTAATTTAATTTCCTACAGAATGACTTTTTGAATCACACAGACACATCCATACATGTGCTTTTTTCCTATACCTAAGCACCTTGTCTAATATTTGTGCACACATACACACTCCGATTGGTACATCGGGGCAATTCACGGTTCGATATCTTGCCCAAGGATACTTCAGCATGCAAACTGGAGTAGCCAGGGACTGAACCACCAACCTTCCTGCTGGTAGACATCCCATTTTGCTTCGTCGTTTATGTACAGAGCAAATAAAAGAGGACCAAGAATAGATCCTTGTGGAACACCTGTAAAAATGGCAAGAGTTACACCTAGTACTGTTCACTGTCTCACACTCAATCAGCCAGGAGTTAACAAGTTGGCCTGTAAATTTCCTTGGGAAACTATTCCTCAATAAAAATATAGTATAGTATTAATTCCTCTATGTTCATAATGTAATAAGTGTTTTTGTATTTTTAGGGGGCAGAAACAGCAGCATGGTCTCCCGCAGTGCAATGGCTCCAGCCGGAGGAAAGCAGCCCCTGATCAGTGCCTGGCTAAGTGGAGACTCTAGCAAAGGCCGCCTGGAGACGACTCACATGCTGCCCAGCCAGACACTGTCTGTCAACAGCCTGGACGTGCTCGGTCCGTGTCTCGTGTGCGGCACTGATGGAGAGGCTATTTTTGTCAACAGACAGGTCCCGGTTTAAAAGCGATGTTAGTGCCTCAGAGTGGATGTGGATGAAGATGTTCATTTGGTGTCAGCTTGAGGGTCATACAGGAGGTGTAAAATACTGGACTGTTAGCTTTATTTGTTTATTTGTCTTTTTCATCACGGGCAGAATAGTTCAACCCAACAGTGGTTTTTGTACAGATGACGTTTAATACAGTTATAAAATAAAACTACTTAATAGAAATGTCTCAAGACTCATTTGAGCTGTTTTCTCTCTTTTCCATTTATTAATAAATACAGAAATTGAAAGTTAATCACTCATCTTTTCATTACCTTCTTAGAAAATCAACTTCAGCTCTATCTCAGCATCTAGATTACTGTTTTCCCAGGGCTATTTCCAGGCCTGCTTTAAAAGTTAAAGTTCCTACTCAAATATGTATTTAAAATTTATGAAAATATAGTTAAGTCCAAAATGTATGCCCTCCTTCACATCTTCCAAAGGTGTCCAGTGGACTCGATTGTCTTTTGCTGGCTCACTATATTTAACACTCCTAAATTAAGGGTTACTAAAACTATTTTTGCATGGCTCCAAAATTTCTTTGCAGAATGTTGTGTGTGTGTTGTAATGGGTTTTCAAGCCATCTTAAATCTTTCCCATGTCAAGTACCCCTGTGCTAAAATAAAAGGAAACCTCAAACGAATACCCAAGCCAATAAAAACGTACTAAACCTAAAAGAAACAAACAAAAAGCAAAATCGATAAATAATTACTTAGTTATAATAAATAAATAGATAATGCCATGATATTTGGAGTGATTATCTCAGAATTTCGAGTTGCGTATCTAAAAATGTTAACCTGTTGATAAGTATCGAAATTTGGCGTCAGTAATCAATAAGTCAAGTTATTAAATCTAAATTTCAAGATAATAACGCGAAATTTTGACTTGCAGGCTTTTTTCTTCAGTGGTTTGAACGAGCTTCCATACACTGGGAAATTAAACTCAATTGAAGAAAAAAAAAAAGCTCTTTTACATTAACGGAACTTTATTTTGGAAAACGGAAGTATTCTTCGTTAGCTTTATTTATAGCTTGGAGCTGTTGTACTTGTCATTCAGACATCCCAGGAATCCTACACGACTAGCCAGCACGACACAACAAAGACGTTTTGAGTTAAAACTGCGTCCTTGTCACCGAGGAACGTCAAGCAATAGTCTTTACCCATTTAAAGAAGGAAATTGTGGCGGAAAAACGGCAGCTGAGGGTTCTGGTAAGTTGTCTAACCGTTGTTAGTTGTGCTTCGAGCTAACAGGCTAGTTCGCATCCTGTTGTTGAATTAGCCTAGAAGCAAATGGATGCCTTTAGCACACAGGCCGCGGAGGCACTGCTGAGCCGCTGGATTTAACGCAGAGAAAACTTACGATGGCTGAAGCTTACGGATCGTTTGGTAGTTGTGATTTTAATGGCGAATTTGTCGGATGTATTTGGCATTTTATGCTAGTACCTGACGCAGGATCGTTCGCGTTAGAGCAGCACTCTGTTAGCGAACAGTGCTAACAGCGCTAGCAAGTGGGTGAGTTATTGATTTATAATGGAAAACGGTTTCGTCTGAAGGTTTAAGTTTTATACACCATAGTTGAGCTTGTAAATAAAAAATAAAAAAAAAAAGCAACGAGATCCAGTTCTGTTTTAGCTATTGGCTACTACTAATTCCCATATTTTATGTTTATCTGTAAAGTACTACACTCACATTCTCAAGGATAACATCCACTCTATATTTTTCCAGCTGCAGCATGCAGATGTGAGCTCAGACATCAAAGATCCTGTGCTATCACTTCAACTCTGGACTGGTGAAATCCTCTTCATCCCTCTTCATCGTCATCCTACATGCTCGTACATGAAAAGAGGGGAGAAACCCGAAGGATACCGGCAGAGGAGACCCAAAACGTTTCCCGTCACGAACTACAGTGGCAACAGCCAACAGATGCTGCAGGAAATACGGAACAGCCTGCGCAACCTGTCGAAACCGTCAGACCCACCTAAAGTGGACACTGGTGCACAAGGGAAGATGCTCCAAGAGGATTCAAGGCAACTGGGGCGCAGCAACAACCCCAAAAACCCTCACCACAAAACTTTACAGGAGATCCGCGAGGCCCTCATGCCTTTTAAAAATGAGCCCAACACTTCAGGCTTGCAGCGAGAACCCCGTTTTGCAGGGCTCGAGGAGGTGAGGAATGTTTTTAGATATCGTTAGGGGTTGTTTTGAATGTATGTGGAGGTATGGCGTTCTGTGCATGTCTCTGTAATTGAGGGTAATCGCTGGGAACAGATTGTTTTGAGTGGAATTATTTAGAAAATGAGAGGCATGCAAAGTTGAATTACAAGCTTGTACAGTTCAGAGTAAAGAATTTGTTTCTCAGTTGGCATTTACTTGTTTTGAGTAAGTGCGTGCAATCCAGGTATGAATTTGGTATGTAGTGCTTTAGTCAAAGTATGTCATAGTTAATGTAAATTTGTTAACTTAAGCTACAATTTTGGCTTTCACAGGCCATTAAAATAAGATAACTGACATAAAACTACTATTTGTGATGTCAGTATTAACTAAAGCACCTGTGATTATGATTTTTGCCATAATTAATAAGCCCTGCAGTTAAACAGGTTGTGTGACTGGTTCTGTTTGTCTGCTTGTTGTTTTTATGTGTTAGTAGGATTACTCAAAGTTAAGGACAGGCGCCTGAAAATGATGCCAGTTGGCACAAGTTAGAAATGAAGAACTTTTTTTTTTTTTTTTTTTTCCATGGTAGTCATTCCATTTCTACAACTTACTCTGGAAATGCTCTACATGCAGATCTAATATGTCACCATGTTCTCTTTCCAGCTACTCCCAGTCTGTGGTTTTAGTTCCACCTCATCATCAGTCAACACAAGTCTTTGCTCTTATGTTTTTTTTTGCCTTTGTTCTTGTCTCTGTAGTATCAGTACAGGAGGATTTTCTGTGTTTGTTTATAGATTGCTATTCAACTGTTGGACAGAACAAAACAGTGAATTAAAGATGTCACTGTAGGCCAATTTGTGTCTTATTCCTCTTTAATTGCTCAGTTCTAAAAAATTTTGTGTTCAATTTCCTTTTCCCTCTTAAGCCAAGCATCAGTCACGGTGTAGGGCCGGCTACAGACTACATGGGTAAGGTTGTTTCCAACACCAGCTCTGCAGGCCTCAAACCCCCAGGTATGTCAGTCCTCTGGGATTAACTGTTGCTTCTCCTGTTTTATCATCCATCCAGCCTCAGTATTGTTTGAGGGATTTGGGACATTTGCTTTAAGAAATAACTGTGCTGTTGACACACAGCATGAGTCACTGCATCACTGAATGGAAAAAGTTGACTGGAAGGTTTTTGGTTTTTATTCTGAGTGGTGGTTGTGACACATTTTAAGGATGAAAATATTGTCTTTGTTTAGTATCCTAAGCAGTTTATAGGGCGTCTGTATTGCCTAGTTATTACAAAAAGCAAACCCTAAAAGTTCTCCTTTATGCAAGTTACAAGTCTTTATCCACCATGCCCTGGAGTAAAGGATTGCGTGTGAGTCACTGACAAATGTTTAATACAAATCCTTTATAAAACTTGTGTCAAAAGGATTCCCAGGTTCATTCACACAGTTGTGAAATTGAGGGCATTTTGAAGGTGTGACCCATCAATTGAAAAGGGACATAAGAGTTCATTGAGGGAGAAAGGCAGCACGCAGTTAAGCAAGGTAAAGAGCCACTTGGAAGTCAACCATCCACTCTAAGAGAATCTGAGGCAGCAGAATAATTTGTTGAAATTGTTAAAGTATCTGGTTAGGTGACTGAGGCAAGGTTCAGATGCCTCAAATGGGCTGAGAGAAGTGGCTTTTCCTGACGGTATGATCAAAAAAAGGACTGATGGCATGTCTGACAACACAGAAGCAGTATAGATATTACCGGTAGTATATGTGTGCATTAAAATTTTGCCTTTTCAACTGAGAAGATGAGTTTTACACAGTTGCTCTTATGAAAGTTTAGTGTTAGATGGCCTTTTTGTTTTGAATTATTTAGGCTGTGAGATTCTGAAAGTAATTTCGTGTTTTCAGTCATCCTTTCTTTTTTCTTCCTTCAGCTTGACTTTAACTTTAGTGTGTGTCTGTCTGTAGAGTCTTCTCACATCCAGCCGGCTGTCCTGAGGAGGTCGAGCTGGAAGGGCTCTAAGGAAGGAATGATGTACCGATCTGACAGCCCTGGACCGCCTCCTGCCTTCCCACAGGGCCACCCTACAAACAACCAGAGGGTCACACCTCCACCAAACCGCGGTGGCATGCCTTGTGCGTCATCCTGGGACAGCAACCCATCAACAAAGCGGTACTCTGGAAACATGGATTACCTTGTGCCACGCATTTCTCCAGTACCCCAGGGGCCGTGGCCTGATGGGTACAGCGCAGCACCTCAGAATCAACGTGGGATCAGCCCAGTGCCCATGGGCCACCAGCCCATCATAATGCCAAGCTCTGGGGGTAATAAGTTCACCTTTCCCCCTAGCTGGACTCAGAGTGGCTCCTCTCAGCCAGACTACATGACAGGGGGCAGCAGACATCCCCCTCCTCCGTACCCGGTCAACCAGAGTAGCCGGCACAGTCCCACTGACCAGCAGACAGGAGGACCTGCATCCTCGCCTTCTTACCACAATGGAGGGAATATCCCTCAGTCCATGATGGTTCCCAACCGGAAAAGCCACAACCTTGAGTTGTACTTTCCTGGTCTTCCTCAGTCCTGGTCCAGCCAGCCCCAACCTTCCTCCGGCAACGGCAGCAACCAGGACCGCTCTCCGTCATGGCAACATAACATGCCAGTCCGCTCCAATTCTTTCAACAGCCACCAGCTGAACAGCCGATCTACTCACCCGACCAGCTCACAGCCCTCTGCCACCACAGTCACTGCCATCATACCGACTCCCATTCTTCTGCCGGTGAAAAGCACCCGCGTTCAGAAAGCCGAACTGCACACTGCTGTCGCTCCACCACATCCTCCATGGAAACCGCACGTTGCACCACCTCCTGCTGCGCCTGCCTACCTAGAACCCGCAGGTACAGTCCCGCAGGTCGTATCTGAAGCACCTGACTATCACGGACCTCCTCCCCCTTACCCTAAGCACCTCCTCCAACAGCAGGCTGCACCCAGCCCACCAGGGTATGACACAGGGGCCAATAGGCTCAGTGCAGGCAGAGAGGATCCTGCTGATGAGGAGAGCAGCAGCCGGGGGGACGGCTCGAGGGAAAAACCATCAGAAAGCCCAGAGGGTGGAGCAGCAAGAGAGGAGGACAGGAAGCAAATCACAACATCGCCTGTTCCGGTCCGACGCAACAAGAAAGACGAAGAGCGGAGAGGGGAGTCGGGAAGAGTCAATTTGTATTCCCCACAGGCCTTCAAGTTCTTCATGGAGCAACACATAGAGAACATCCTGAAGAACCACCAGCAGCGGATTCACAGAAGGAAGCAACTGGAAAATGAGATGCAAAGGGTGAGAACATCAGTGGAAGCATTTTCACAACAGTTGCTGCTCAATTCTTCCATCTTTTTACTGTTTTCCTACCTTTTATTTCTTCTTGTCCTCCTGTGACTTTGTCTCTGATCTTTTTCATGCAGTTCTGTTTTTTTCTCAGCTGTTCTTTCTTCTTCTTTTTTTCCCTCCTGGCTGTCACTAACAGCTGATCTAAAAGGTAAAGGTATCTCTGCTGGCATGTGACATTATTGGGAATCTGGTGTTTGTGTTTTGAATGTGTCTTCTGATGAAAGCATGATGGCCTCCTATAGCTGAATAAAATGCATGCTATCCCATAGCCTTCACTTTACTGCTTGTGAATTTCTGCTTTGGAATAAAATGATTAACTCTGGTAATCATCACAGTTGCATTTTGATATGTTGCACTGGTTTCCTTCATTTTCTTTTGTCCCCTTTCCCTTGATACTTACAGTTTTTCGTAGTTTATTTATTTTATATTCATTCATTGTATATAACTATTCCCTTTGCCATGTGTTCAGGTGGGTTTGTCTTCAGAGGCCCAGGAGCAGATGCGTATGATGCTCTGTCAAAAGGAATCTAACTACATTCGGTTAAAACGAGCTAAGATGGACAAGTGCATGTTCAAACGGATCAAGACCCTCGGCATCGGCGCCTTCGGCGAGGTCTGCTTGGCCAGAAAAGAGGACACGGGAGCGCTGTACGCCATGAAGACTCTCCGCAAGAAGGACGTGCTCCTGAGAAACCAGGTGGCTCACGTCAAGGCTGAGAGGGACATTCTGGCGGAGGCCGACAATGAGTGGGTAGTGCGTCTCTACTACTCTTTCCAAGATAAGGACAACCTGTACTTCGTTATGGAGTACATCCCCGGAGGGGACATGATGAGCCTTCTCATCAGACTCGGTATCTTTAAAGAAGAGCTGGCTCAGTTTTACATCGCAGAGCTCACCTGCGCTGTGGAGAGCGTCCACAAGATGGGCTTCATCCACCGAGACATCAAGCCTGACAACATCCTCATAGACAGAGACGGTCACATAAAGCTGACAGACTTCGGTCTTTGCACTGGTTTCCGCTGGACCCACGACTCGAAGTATTACCAGAGCGGTGAGAGTTTATTTTAATTTTACATGCTTATAGTAGACATGTTAGACTTTTAAATGTCATGCCACATACATACTGCTACAGTGATATAGTCATATTAAACATCACGGTCATTTCATATAATGCCCCAATGTATTTAAGTAACTTTTTACTTGTATAACACGTTTCAAGACAAACATCACAAAGTGCTTCACAAAGAAATACCAAGGCATTTGAAACAAAACAGACAAAACATTAACCAAGTACATATGTACAAGTAACCCTGTTAAACCAGGGGTGGGGAAATCCAGGCTTCAAGTGCTGGTGTCCTGCAGGTTTTAGATGTGTCCTTGAACACAGCTGATTTAAATGGCTAACTTACCTCCTCAACATGTCTTGAAGTTCTCCAGAGGCCTGGTAATGAGCTAATCATTTGATTCAGCTGTGTTGACCCAGGGTGAGATCTAAAACCTGCAGGGAGTTCCCCCACCCGTGTCTTAAACTAAGCTCTCAGACTGTCATTTAAAAGAAAGGGGAAAACCAGAAAATTCTGAATAGCATCTTTCAGCTTTCTTTTAATGATTGTCATCAAAATCTTTGTTCTGTTCAGAGCCTAAAACAATCTGACCTGCTGACATATAGAAAGTAGAAAAATCACTGTGTTCACATGCCCTCTCTTCAGGGGACCACGTGAGGCAGGACAGCATGGACTTCAGTAAGGAATGGGAGGATCCAGCCAACTGCCGCTGTACAGACCGCCTGAAGCCTCTGGAAAGGAGAAAGGCCCGGCAGCACCAGCGTTGTCTGGCCCATTCACTCGTGGGGACACCCAACTATATCGCACCAGAAGTGCTGCTTCGAACAGGTAGGGTGCAGCATCCAGGCAACATTTTTGATTAAATTTTTTTTTTTTTTTTTTTTTTTGAAGGCTTCTATTATTGTTGGCTACATATAACTCTATTAGTGATGACATATAGGGTATTGTTGTCACCCAGGTTTGTGAATTCGATGACTCCAGAAGGAAGTTTCCTAGGATTTTGAAATTGATACCACAAGCATTTCTACTAATAATCTCAGCTGACTTCAAATCACAGTGACCCAGACCACAGGGTTAGAGGTCAGAAGTTTTCTGAAACTGAATTCAATAACTTGAGAACAAGCCGATGTAGGATTTTTGAAATTCACACCATGGGTGCATCTGCCAGGAGGCCGAGGGGTAACAATGGCCACTTCCAGCTGCTGTTTGAGCAAAGTGGAGTCTCATCGTGAGTTTACGTGTAACGGCTGCATAGTGTTTTTTAGTGCCTCTCCCGTCTCTTTGTCGAGCTCTCTGGTCATCTTTTCTCTCTCATGAATTCATGCGCTGTTTGTGTATTAGCTCTCACTGTAACAGAGTTGTTGGAAATGAATACTTGCACGACAGGTGAGAACAAATGTATATTTTATCATTCTGCCTGTGACAATAAGAAGGCCTACCGCACACTTTGATGCTATGTGTATTTATACACAAGTTTACAGAATGAATTATGATTCATTCTGTAAAGTTTAACTTGTTTTAGTCTGCAGATTATTATTTAAACAGCTGATCAGTGATTAAACCACAGAGCTAAAAAAAAGGGTGTGCTGCCTTTGAATAGCCATCAGTCTAAAAGAGTTAATTGAGTTACAAAAAGAAAAGTTGCTTTACAGGATAGAAATAAACAGTATTTTGGCTCCCCCACCCCCATTTATTACACATTGAGTAGAATAAGTGTCTCTCAAAAAAAAAAAATCCTGTTAACCTGTGTGTGTATAGAAATAAAAGCTGTATTTCAGATCTGAATCCTCCCCAAACTGTTGTGAAATTTCCTTTAATCTTCTTCAGGATACACCCAGCTCTGTGATTGGTGGAGTGTAGGAGTGATCTTGTATGAAATGGTCGTTGGACAGCCTCCTTTCTTAGCAACCACACCCCTGGAGACGCAGCTAAAGGTATGCGAGGCAGTTGCAGTGAAATGCTAAGCATCCACACAGGTCATTGTTTGCTTCATGTTGTTTTTCAATTTTGGAACTAGGTGATAAACTGGAAGAGCACGCTGCACATTCCCCCGCAGGCCAAGCTCAGCGCAGAGGCATCGGATCTCATCGTTAAACTGTGCCGCGGCCCTGAGGACCGCCTCGGTAAGAACGGCGCGGATGAAATCAAAGCCCATCCTTTCTTCAAAAGCATCGATTTCTCCAGCGACCTCAGACAGCAGGTGGCACCATACATCCCCACCATCGCCCACTCCACGGACACCTCCAACTTCGATCCCGTGGACCCGGATAAAATGTGGAGCAGCGACGGCGATGACGAGGACAGCCATAACGACACGCTAAACTGTTGGTTCCGTAACGGAAAGCACCCCGAGCACGCCTTCTACGAGTTTACCTTCCGGCGCTTCTTTGACGACAACGGCCATCCGTACAGCTGCCCCAAGCCCATCGAGTACGAGGGCTACGAGGACGAGGCTGACTCGGAGGGCGCCGCACAGGAGGCCGCCAGCTCCTCGGCGTTACAGGGACGAGACCTGGTCTACGTGTAGCACTCGAGGCCCGCTGACACGCTTGTACATAATGAGTAGACGCAGGGGTTTTCAGTGGCATCACATTTGAAACATAGGAAGTATGTTTGTTTGGTCACATTAACAGACTGTTTATTTTAAAAGCGAACAACAAAACCACAGTCGCAACCTAAAGGAACAATTCAACACTTTAGGAAATGTCATTCTTTGATTTCTTACCACGAGTCGGAGGATGACAAACAGAAAGCTACATAGGAAGCTGGCCATCATTCGGTTAGCTGAGCTTAAACTCTAAAAACAGCTCTGTCCAAACTTAAAACCTGCCTGTCAGCACCACTGAGGCTCAGGATTAACACACTGCACCCTGGTTACCTGAGGGAGGTTCTTGCTAGACACACAACTTTATTTATAAAGCACTGTTACACTACAACCTACATTCACACAGTGCGCTCTCTCTCTACACACACACACACTTTAAGATGCACGCAGTAAATGGTCTGTGTCATGTCCTGTTGTGTTCACGTACAGCACAGGCTACTTTGCTGTATTTGCACCGGTTTTGGCCACAAGCAGGAATGCACCTCAGAGTACTGATAGGCATCCACACACAAAGAGAATAGCTGCGAGGTATCTGTCAATAGAGCTTACATGGTGGGATACCATTAATTGAATTGAGGGTGGTGGTAAATGCACTAACCAGGTACAAAACCAGGTAACCAGGGACAAAAAATTAAAACCAGTCAGGTGTTGATACTATGCTTTTCTGTTTGGACGTTACTTTGACACATGTTCACCAGATGGTGTTAATGTTGTGGCTGATTGATGTAGGTTCTTGTCATATTTGGGATGCCACTCAGTTGGAAAAAAGAACTCGAGTCTAAGGCTTTGTTAGATCCTAACCTAGCAACAGATGCTTGTTTTGTAACTGGTGAAAAGAAAATTCAATAAAATGAAAAGTTATAAAACTTATTTTATTTTTTTCTAAGTTTAAAGTGCCCCATTTTAGCTTTAGTTGACATTAGCCAGACTTTTTTTTTTTTATATGCACTGCAGCCCTATTTTCAGGTGCACAAATGTGACTAACGCCATCATTAAACATCCACACCTGACGTCATCGATGTTACAGAGTAAAGATCTGTAATTCCTGAACACCACCTCCAATACTATTTTAAATACTCTCAAATTAAGGCTGAGAATCTGCACTTTGAATGTTTTTCTAACCCGTTAAAGTAATAACTACATATCTGGACCTGAACTGTAACCCAGTGGGTTTCAGAGGTGCTGGTAGGTGGATTTTTGTCAGAGCTGGGACAGCTACTCCAGTATCATTCTCCTTTTCCTGGCATGTTTTCCAGAAATGCATCCATTTTTAAAGTGTGACATATGCTGCATAAATCTCATAAGAGGAATGGAAAGCAGGAAGAAGAGGAAAATAAAACAAAATCGGGGCGCTCTCTCCCTTTTTAAAGCCTTAATTTATTTAATAAGTTGTAACATGTGATGCTAGTATAGATGCTGTTTGTGCGGGAGTTTTATTCAGTGGTTAAAAAAAATAATACATTTTAATTTATATTTTAATGTTTGCAGTGGGGGATTTAGTGTTATGACTCTTAGAAATGTTGCAGGGGGAAATATTGCTCTTATTAATTATTGCTGTGCCTTTTTATTTTTGGTTAAATATAAAGGGGGTTAATAATCAAACAGGCATATAATAAGTAGCAGTTGATGATTGAACTACAGTAGATTTTTGTTTTTATTTTTCTAATTTATATCTAAAATGTATTTATAAATTATGTTGTATACAGTTGATGTAAATTTTTTTTTCCTCTCCCTCCCACCCCCGCCCTCTGGGCAGGTCCTCGTTGGGGTCCACTGCTGCTTTTTTTTTTTTTTTTTTTTTTTTTTTCTTTTTGTTATCCATAAACTTTATTTTAATGTCACTCATATTGGTCAACCAAAGCACTAAATATGTGGATTTTCATTTTTTGTATAACTCACTTTTAAGGAAAAAATCACAACACTAAGAAAAGTCAGGGTTTGTTTTTTTTATTTTTAAAGCCGGAAATGCACTTGGTCATCTTTTGGTGAGTTTTTGTTCGACTCTTCATCACATATCAGTTCCTTTTCTTTTTTTTTTTTTTTCTTTTTTCTTTTTTTTTTGTGCTTTTCTCTCACTGCGTGTAGGAAAGATCTCTGAATGTAGTTATCATGGACTTACTGGTGACCACTGTTATTCTGCACTGGTTTTGTTTTCCTTTATGAGAGAATTTTATTTTTCTGTAAATTTGTTGCGCTGGGAAAATTTAAGAACAGTGGAAACCGGGATGAATAAAGAATGTAAAGAACAAAACATGTTTTACAAGCACACCAAGCGTGATGTATTGTTATCGCCATCAAGTAGAGGAAGATTTCAATTTTAGCTGCATTTAAATTCCTTCTTCTCATATGAATCGGCCAGAAAGGGCAGACTTTCATGATTGCCAAGCGACAAAACATATTCAGCAAATGGAAAAAGAAAAAAAATTTATGCATTGTTTGACTCCCCTATATTAAAGTTACACTGCTACTAAAGGCAGCACCCATGTGTTATTCCTAACCTTGTAGATGTTAATCCTGATAGGCTTAGAAAACTGCAGCATTGCGACTGAGTTTACAGATACAGAATTATCAAAGCAAGGCACTAATCAGATCTTCACTGATTTGCTAAAGAGATTTCAGCCATGCTAACAGGTTTGTAAGAGAAGCTCCTCAGGCATGCTCAAACAGCTCTGTTATCCTTTAAATCTAAAAAATGTATAAAAATGTTTTCATTTTTCATAAATAGTTCTACTGTATAATTTAGAATTCAGCACTGTGGAAAAATATATTTAAATATTAAAACATTTGACTTCTCTCAAGATGAACAGAAGTTGAAATCACCTGAAGCAACTTTCTGCTCAAATATGTTTTTAGTTATGTTTTTTTGCTGTCCCAAAAGAAAGAAAAGTGTACATAGTTTTCATCCCAGTGGCAACCCTACCTGAGAGCTTTCAAAAATAAATTTAAAAAAAAGACAGTTTTCTGACTTTGCAACCCTGAATTTGTTGAAGTTCGTATTTGTTGCCATCAGAGGGCGCTTAACTGAGTTTAACAGGGAAGTGACTAAAGAAAATGCAGCAGTAAGTTACTGTATGCATGTGTGTATGGGAACATATGCTAAAAACAAATGCTATGTGAAGTAAAATAATAAAATTTATACATTTTTGGCTGAAATCTAACATTTTTAGGTTTATTTTATTCTGCATTTTCTGCACTACAGAATGTGTGAAAATAAAACTCCAGTGAAGAATTGTCCCCATAAAATAGGACAATCTTATTGTTTTTTAAATATAAGATCACATCACTTGGCTCATCTTACAGTGGATAACTCATACCCAACCTAAAACAGTGTAGTTATTTTTAAGTGTATTGTCAAACACTATTAAATGTGGTTAAAAGTTTCAGTCCAGTTCAGAGTTACATATTCTCATTCTAGTCTCAAGACGTACAGTTATATGACTTTAGGTTTTGTTTACATACTGCAACACACACATTAAACACCTATATAGTTATTGGCAGCTTGAATCGTACATGCTAACTGATAGACGTACCTCAAACTGAACACCCTCCCTTTTCCTCCTGTAAGATGCCAAAATCTCAGTTTTCTGAACAGTGGAGTCAATTTTGCAGGTTAAAGGTAAACAGTTTTGAGTAGTTCGGCATGTTGAAGCCACCTGTGGAGCAAAATCCCAAAATAAGGCCTTTAATGAGTCTGTGGGATGTGGGATACTGACGGCCCTGTGAGATTTTGCAGATCTCATCTCTGTTCAAGACTACAACTAGATTCCTTGTTGGGATCATTTCTCATTCTTTGTACAGCTGTGTACAAAAACACCAACCCCAGCCCAGCTGTAAAAGCTACAGCAGCACAAACTGCATCACATTGCCACTGGAATTTAAATGCATTCAGCTGGTGAAAATGTTTTTATTTTTGATCCTGCAACAGAGTTTCTCTCACATTGTTGAAATGTTGCAGCTACAAGAACAAAGATCTTATCAGTGGAGATCTCTGTGTTTCCTTCATCTGGCTCCGTTTGTCCAGAACCAACAAAGCATCAGATACCTGGACTATGTTGTATCCAGATAACTTCAGGGTTAACCCTGGGTTTCTGTACTATTAAGCAGAGATGGGCAGTACAAGTAACGCATTACTGTAGTCCGATTACTTTTTCGAGTAACGAGTAAAGTAAGGGATTACTATTGCAAAAACTGTAATTAGATTACTGTTACTTTCCCGTAAGCACGCTGCGTTACTGCGTTACTAAAACCGTGATTTTCTTGCAAGAGTGTCTCATGACAATGACGTAAGCGAGTGGCAACAGCTGTGTGCAGATCAACAATGGATAATATATCGAGTGCAGGAGAGAGTATGAGCGTGCAGCGTTTAAAGGGTGGAAGCACTGACCTTACTTTGACTTTGATTCCATAAAAAGTGACAAAAACATTAGCGTCCGCTGTTCACTGCGTGGGAAGAAAACTTCTTTTTACAGGGAAAAAACCCCTAAACTTCCGAGCAAGCACCGACAGTACGCTGCCACGGGAATGTGAAACTCCCAGATCCTTCCACTGACCACTACGACACACCTTCACCAGGGCAAACCTCTGCCTACGCCACTCCTGCTATACAGGTGAAAATAGAGCAACAGGACCGCTAGTCTTTGATTTTATTTATTTTCTGCTGTGTTTCACTTGCATTTATTTGAAAGAGTGAGTGTAAACACAAAAAAATATTTTATTTTATGTGCTGGAATGTGCAGAAAATAGGTTTAAATGTTAAACAAATTTCTTCCAGTCAGAGAATGGTGCATATAATTTAATTTTTGCTTGATGCATAAAGTTAAAAGATTAAAACTAATAAAACAAGTTTTAAAAAGAGACTTTTCCATTTGATTACATTTTGTATGATGGATTATGCAGAAAAAGTAGAATTAGGCTGAAAGATCTATTGCTTTATCACCTATTTAGGTTGCAAATCATGTTTTTAAAAAGTAACTAAGCAATTAATTACTTTTGAAAATAAGTAATCAGTAAAGTAACGGGATTACTTTTTGGGGGAAGTAATCCGTAATTAGTTACTGATTACTTTTTTTCAAGTAACTTGACCAACACTGCTACTAAGGTAGTTCACTTCTTACTGGAATATATCGCCATGGTCAATTATACTGTGACCATAGAAATGTATGTATGAAATCACTGCCTATTGAATAGTGTTCTATGTCTGTAAGAGCCTTCAAGCAAAGACTTCAATACAGCTCGCTGAATGGCTTTGGAAAAATGTGAAGGATTGCACAGATTTAACAAAGAACTATTTGTTGAGAATTATATTTCCAAAAGTGTTACAACTTTTACTATTGATAAATACCTTTCCTATTCATGCTACACCAAAGTAATTTACTGATAGATAATCAAATGACAGAAGAGTCGACAATAAATCATGATTAAAAAGGGACATTTTCTGTGCATTAATGAAAATGTATTATTATTATGATTAAAGGGCAATCTGGCCAATGAATTACCTAAACTTTTTCTGTAATTTTACACATTTATAACGTAATTTCGCTGGTCTGGACAACTTAAGATCAAAGTGGGTGGTATGTGGCCC
Organism: Perissodus microlepis; assembly: GCF_051167445.1. Taxonomy (NCBI): domain Eukaryota; kingdom Metazoa; phylum Chordata; class Actinopteri; order Cichliformes; family Cichlidae; genus Perissodus; species Perissodus microlepis. The sequence continues at coordinate 17,817,774 of NC_140475.1, forward strand.
ATGATCTAAAATGACTTTGACATCAATGTGCTTAGTATTAGCAATAAATACACAAAATTGTATTCATTTTTATTTGACCATTCTGTGCACTACATCACCAGATTAGTGATTTTCTGTAGCATTCATCACCTGTCCTTTTTGCAACAGTGTTGCATTTGGGTATATTTGTTTTTTCCATTATTGAAGTAGGTGGCACTCATAGGGATTATTTTCTAAAACACCCCATTTATGTAAAAGGGGAAACTCTAAGTTTACTTAGTGAGTTGATAACCAGTTCCATGTGACCGCTCGTCCTTGATGTGAATCCAGGAAACAGAAAGATACTCGGGATATGTTGAGCTAGTATAGAGCCCAGGAGTTAAGCAGCCAAGCTTGGGACAAAGGTACGTCTTAGACCCCTGAAGGTTCTCATCAATACTATAGACTCTGATATCATGTTGCCTAGCAATCATCTACTAACAGGTTAAAATAACCTATTTGTAGCATTTATGTATATGTAACCTCTTATAAAACAATCATATTTTAATTCACAATCTACTAACAAAGAAGACGCACCCTTATTTTCTGAACTTTGAGGCGCTATCTTCAGGTCACACACACCTCCCACACCTCGAGTGTCAGGCTGGTTTTAAAAATCAAACTAGACACTGCACATGATTGAGGACAAACAAGTTAACTTAAACAAGCTTATTTTTTAATGGATCTGCAAAATTGTTTGAATTTCCAAAGAAAATTTCTGTACCTCCCGCCCACAGTTACCCAGTGGCAAAAGTTACACAACGTTACAGAAACGTTTCCAACCCAAAGAAATCTGCATGCAGGAAGAAAAACAAAACAAAACAAAAAAGAAATAAAAAGTGAAATAAATCATACAGATAAAATAAAACATCAACAAACAGGACATACTGTATAATGCCGTTCTTTTGGCTGGAGGAGAAATTCAAACGCTTCAGCTTCAGTTCGGTGTCTTCATGAAGAGAGCCTGAACCGACACATTATTAAACTGTAATTTCATTAAATGAATGTGGCTCCGCCCACCACACAGCCCCGCCCCTGTCTTCCATATAAGGCACAGGACAAAATAAACCCCCACATACAAAAGGAGCTAGCCACGCCTCTGTCACTTGGTAACAAATTGTAAATGACCAAATATGGTTAGACAACAGAAACCGCACTAAATGTACAAAATGTTAATCCTACTTTATCTCGTTTTAAATTTGATTTCCTCTGACTGAAGGTGAGTGCTGTGGGTGGGTGGGGTTAAAGGGGGAGGGATGTGAGGGTGTCCAACCAGGTGAGCCTGTGCAAAGGAAATATTAAAAATCTGAGCTTGTCTTTTCCACACATTTTTTTCCTTTTTTTTTTTTTTTACTTAAACTTTAAAACAAATGACAAGAAATGTGACTGGATTTCTCTTTTTATCAGAAATAAAAATGATCATTAGATGCAGAGTGGAGGAACATAGTTGGGTGGAAAAGTGGGAACGAGGGGATTAGACATATGAAGTGGTTTATTGTTTTTATTCTGATAAAGAGACAGAGTGTCAGTGTGCAAGAAAACTCATGAGACAGGTTAGAGGGCGAGTTAGAGTTAGCAGTGTGTGTGAGAGAGAGAGAGAGAGAGAGAAAGAGAGATTGTGTGTGTCTGAGTGTGTTTGTGTGCGTTAGTGTGACTGAAACAGGAGTTGTTCAACTGCAGCACTTGCTCTTCCAGCCTGTGACTCCTCCTCCGCTGCTGATGTCGACGTTTTCACTGTTGGGCTCTTTTACAGGCGTCTGTCAAAGAAAAACAAAAAACAAACACACACACACACAAAAAAAACCCATCTTATTAAATATGCACCAGGAAAAATGTGAAGCAACCACTCTGGTTTATGTCCACAATCGCTCTCTACTAAGGCTGACATCATTAACCATTTCCTAGTTCAGATGCTTCCCCAGTTTCCAAAAATCAAACAAATACTGAGACATCAGGATCAGCCTGCCATTCAAGGTGGGATAAAAGCCAAAACTGTCTTTGAAACATTAATCTAATGAAATACTGGAATATTTCCCCTGACGCCGTCACAGATAATCGTCACAGATAATACAGATAATCCTGAACTAAAATCTTAATCTACAGATGGGAATCTAGATATTGTTTGTTGTTTAAACTCCACAAAAAAAAAATTTAGCTTCAGTATGAATAAAGAAAGGGTGAGAATGACAGCTATGAATGGTTGCCATCAGGTTTCATAACTGGGTGACACCTTAGCGGAAAAAAATAAATAAATTACTGAACACATGTTCCACGTGAGACATGGAGCACACACCTTTCTGAGGATGTCTTCTGCTAACGTGAGGAAAGCTTTCTCGATGTTGATGTTGGCCTTAGCGCTCGTCTCAAAAAACCTAATGCCGTGCTCCCTCGCAATCTGTGGGGAAGAAAACAAACCCAGTCAGAAACTGTGCATGTGGTCCAGTCCAAAAATAAAGCTGCTGATCTCCTGAGGAGAACAGAGATCAAGTATCACACACACACCTGCCTGAGTGGAACTGTGTGTGTTTGTGCGCTGATATTGTCACTACCAGTTTGCTTTGGTACTTTAAACCAAATCTGTTAAAGGCCCTGCAGTCTCACACAGGTGTTTCCACTCGTTCTGGCTGATTAGAGCTCTGTTAAGGATGAACTTGGGCTGAACTCTGAACATTAAATCCAGAAACTAAACTCTAAATCAACTCGATATCAAACTGCCAAACTGACAGACATCCAAGGCTCACAAATGCAAAATGGGGGTTTAACTCTGAGCGTGTGTGTCCCCTGAGCTACTATAGTTTTTATTTTATTTTTCCTTTTAGATCAATTTTGTTACAGTTTGGTTGTATTAATTTATTTTTACTGTCTAAAAGTGTTTAATTGTGGCTATTATAAGTTTCAGACTTTTACATGATACAGGTGGTATCTGTCAGAAAGTAAGAAGTTAAGAACTATGGACACATAAGACACAGTCACATGGACAGATTTATTTTCTATTGGAAAAAAAGTTACAATTTTATGGATTTCCCGCCATAAAATTGTGAAGTGATGGCATACGGGCAGTTAAAATGAGTGTAGATACCAAGCTGTTATACTAAGAATATCAGGTTATTGAGGGTTTTTTTTTCTCATATTCAACAACAATTTTCTGTTTAAAGAATGAATGCAACTGAACATTATATTTTTTTTTTACCTACAGTTTTAGTCTCATGTTTGGAAGCTAAATGAAATTTCACAATAGTTTAAATGGCTTGCTTACCTACTTAGTACAAATAACTCAATCTTTGGCATTTGAACTGCGAAAAAACTGAGAAAACTAGGTTATTGTTTCTTTGTCTTTCCACAAGGGAACCTTAACTACAGTTCATGAGAAAATAAAGCATCTCATTTCTTTCCTTTTAGTTCATCTCTCCACTGTTAGTTATTATTACTAAAAATGCTAAACAATGGAAACAAGCTCAGTTTGTGCACAAAGACAAATAGCAGCTCTGTAGAGAGGTACAGATTTTAGTGGAACGTTTGAGCTGTAAATACACAAACAAAGCTACTATCACCTGTTCTAGCAGGGCATTTAACTCCTATTAACTTCAGCAGAAAGTAACCTCATGGAAATGTCAGACGGGCACAAATGAGCCACAATTAACTACAGAAGACTTTATGAGTGGCTGCAGCACGAATCAACCCATCGTTGCTGCAGCCTTGCAGGACCTCATTGACGAATGGCCCTTCACAGCTGCACAGGACCGCACCACCTCACCTGCTCTCCCTTGGCTTTTGGTACGACCCTCTTGTCATCCATGTCACACTTGTTGCCTAGCAGCATTCGCTCAACGTCCTCATTTGCATGCTGAAAAAAATAAAACACAAAAATGAGGAGATTATTAGATCACATTTGCCAAACAGTCAAACTTCATCTACATTAAGCTTTTTAAAGGATTTATTGCTTAGATAATCCAAGCTGGCCAATCGAGCCCATGATTCAGGCCCTTTTCTAAAAGAACCAATTTCTAGTGCTGTCTAATTACCACTAGTAGGTAGAGCGAGTGGACAAATGAGTTATTTTCCAGAATAAGGGGCATTTCATTATTGCAAAACGACACATGTCCAGTTAATACTCAGAGAAAAACAAAGTAAAACACAAGTGGTTTCTAATAACACTTTTGAAGTTTGAGATATTATTAGGAGTGTATGAACTTCTATAGACAGAGATGCAGGACAAGAAAGGCAGAGCTACTACAGGCAAATGCATCACGTTTCCTTCCTCTCACTAAACTCAAGGTTCTAAAGGCAAGGGTGAGAAAAATGATACGAGACACAGTCTCACCTAATCCACTTGGCTTAAATTCAAACACCTACAGTGTGTTATTGCACCAGAAAATAATGCAGACAGCTAACGCGAGACATCCAATATCCAAACAGTCATATTAACTTCTCAGGTCTAATCTGATCTGGAATGAATCCTCAGGATTACTCGTGTAATGGAATAATTACTAGTGAGATCATGTGAGACACAAGATGTATTCAATACTAAAGACAGCGGAAGAGACACTAAAAAAAAAAAAAAAAATGAAAGGGCAGAGGCACACCGAGAAGACAAAGTTGCCATATGTTGCAGTTTGGCTTATAATCACAGAACTTTGCAACAATCTCTGACATCTGTCTCCAACTAACCTGACATTTCAAATACTAAGCAGCCACAACATTAAAACCAGCTGCATAATACTGGTTACTCTCTCTGCTAGAAAAATAGTTAAGATGTGGGAAGGTGTGGACACCGTTGATCTGGCATCCTTTAGTTCTTCTGTGGATCAGGCTCAATCAGGTGTCACCCTACAGATGAGACTAGGATCCTTGGCCTTTGTAGGCTGGATCATCACCTGTGGCGCTGTCTTGTGTTCCTTGAGTGGTTTCTGAAGAGGTCTTGCAGTGCAAGTGCTTGTGGGAGGCTTGTGGGGGCATGTCTTTAGAACCACAACCATGTTTAGTTGGCTTGGATTGTGTCAAAGTTACAGCCACATCCAAGCAGAATATTCAACTCCATTCATACGTCAGTGGTTTTAATGTTGTGGCTGATCAGTGTACATTAGGTCTCATCCTTGTGGCTTCATCTATTCTGATAAAACACAGATGCACAAACAAAGTCCTTTTTCTGACCCAAGAAGAATGCTGTTTATACTGACAAAACACAGCACTGCAGATTCAATAATAAACAAGCGAAATTTAAACAAAATAAATTCTAATATTTTAACACCACTGTGAAAGATCCTGAAGGGGCTGGATTGAAGTTGTATGCACCTGATCAGGCTTTGTCTTGGCTCAAAATGTGATACTTAAAAATTTTTAAATACAAACAACATTTTCACAGTACTCATATTCTAAAAAAAAAAAAAAAAAAAAAAAAAAAAATATTCTTTTTGTAAGCTTTTGCACAGTTTAGGTTACAGTCTCCCTCCACCTTCCCATAATCATCACCTCTTCGGGCCATGATAATCCTCAGCACAACTGCTCTGTAAATGATTAAGGCAAAGGGCCTCCTTTTTCATTAGTAGTTAACAAAAGTCCATCCATTATGCTACTTGTGGCCATTTCCTTAAAAAAAAAAAAAAAAAAAAAAAAAAAAAAAAAAGACAGCACAGTAGGGCTGGGCTATATCATACCGTTCACGGTAATACCTGGTGTAATGTTGGGCAACGATAAGAAAATGAAATATCACGATAGAACTTGGGTAAAACGCGCATGCGCAGTGCCTATGTTTACATACGCACATGGCGGCGACGCAGAATGAGAAGAGCGAAAGTGGATCATTGAATGAAACGGATGAACCAGAACTGGTTTGTAAAAATGCTGCAACTTCAGTGGTGTGGAACTGGTTTAGCTTTCGTCCGTCAGATACACAACAAAGCACTAGTTTTGGTAGAGCATGCTAGCGGGCCGTCGTTATTACCGTGTTGTTTGGAAAATACGGCACACATAAAATCAATCCTTTGATTTTTCTGAAAATTGACAGTGCGCCTTATAATCCCGTGTGCCTTATGTAAGAATTGTGGTTGTGTTTACTGACCTCGAAACGATTTTATGTACACGGCGCTTGAAAATCTGTCAAATGTTTCAGTACGACTTTGCTAAGCTACGAACCCGCACTGCTTGATGGATTGTCGGAGTATTACGGCTATCGTAGGCAGGCGCCTCGCGGAGTGATACGTACTGTGCTTCAACATAATATTACCGTATTGTGTGTGTATATAACCTCTTTTTAAGTTTTGCAGATATTATACATGGTTATGCTGAGGATATGTCGGCCAATTTCCACTGGAAATGCCTTTTGGTTAAACTGTCAGCAAGGAATTTGCATTTGCACTGTTAATTTTTTATATAACTTTAATGCACATAAAAAAAAGCTGCTTGTTTAAGTGAAAATACATTGATGGGGGTTATTTTTGCACTAATAAAGTTGAGGAGTTGTAAAGTATTTTGTCTAGTGTCAGTTATATCGTTATCGCAAATTTTCAAATGTATATCGTGATAAATATTTTTGGTCATATCGCCCTGCTCTACATCACAACATGTGAGAAGGTCACTGGGAATGAGGCATAAGCTTGTGATCGCCACAAAAACCACTAGATGACAAAACAAGCACCCGATTCCAGTTTTTGTTCCCAGCACAAAGCAACACCCTACGTCATCTGAGTCAGGCCATAATCAGACCGTTAACCATACACGGCATAAAAGACGGACACAACATCAAGATCCGAAAAATCAGACTGCTGAAACCTGCACGCTTTTCAATAACCAGCAGGTGGAAACTCCTGTGGTTCCAACAGCACTTCAGGTTACATAGAAGTTTATAGGAAAAATAGCCCTCAGCTCCTCTTCTCTGTGACCTCAGTAACAGCATGTCAGGTTTCAAAACACCAAGATGGCATTGGCAATGATCAGCTTGGGGTTTTTTGGGATCTTTTATTCAGCCAATGGTCTTAACACGACGTTACAGCTGTCTCACCTTGAATGTGTTCACTGTTACTCAACTTTTATAATGTTAAAAACAGGCTGAAACAAGTAAACCCGCCCTTGTCGTGTCAGACTGTTTGTGGTACTGCTTGGTAAAACTGTACAACTACTTCTGCAGTGAGACAGATGCATACAGACGACTGGCTCATCTGATTCATTTTAGTCACACACTCCTGTTCCACAGCTCGCTGCACACAGTTTAACTAGCCCGTTAGTCATGTTGGCCGCATTCCCGTGAAGTGTTTATCGCCATGTTTTTGTTCCAAAGACATAAAGAAATAAATGCAAAATCAGTGCCAACGATTCACTCCATAAAAATAAAAATGATACCGAGTTTGGATACTTTGTGTTGGTGTTTATTTGCCTCACCTCATCAATGTTGCGCAGCCATTTGCTGATGTTTTCGAAGCTCTTGGCGTTGGTGATGTCATAGACCAGCATGATGCCCATGGCTCCTCTGTAGTAGGAGGTGGTGATGGTGTGGAACCGTTCCTGCCCTGCTGTGTCCCTGCACAGAGCACATGTTTTTATTTGCATGCGTTTTCTTGGGTTTGCGTTATTCTTTGCTTTATTATTTTTATTTGGTCTTTGAACTGCAGTGACCTGCATGAAAGGTGCTTCACAAATAAAATTTGACCAAAAGATTGCTTAAATTTCTTCATAATACGCTGAGATTTCACACATTTATCAGCTACAAATGCTTTGTTCAAAACAGAAGAGTAAATAAGCAAATAACGCTGAAGAATCCAAACTCAGCTAAGACTCTTTCTTTGAGTTGCTGTTAGACTGAGGAAGCTGATTTAAGAAAATCCCTCCAAATAAGATGATTAAGGACAATCAAGACATTTGTTAGTTAAGAGAAGCTGAACCCTAAGAGGAAGAGTGACACTTTGAGCGACTGATCCTTGGGCTTGTAAGCACTCATGTATAATGTGGGGCTAAAATTCACCAACAATACAGTTCCAGAGGGAAGGTCCAAACAATTTTTTGATAAAAACTTTAATAAAAAAAAAAAGTTGTATAACATTTGAAAAGTTAATTCATTGTTATGTCAATTTTGACCAAAACAGTATGTAATGTATGTTTGCACTGATTGCCGATCACGCTTCAACTGAGTCGTCCTCGGTCAGAAGGAATGGTACTTCACAGTGATGTAGTTCAAATAACTTTAATAAGGAGGTGGCAGATGACATCAACAGGATGTACAGCGTTGGTAGGGAGGCAACTGCATCACAGTATTCACATGCAGGTAAAGGGGGTGTGAGTATGTATATGGGTGTGTGTGGTCATACAGGAACGCAAGCAAATACGTTACTCCTCCGACACACCTCTCATCTGTGCAGAACTGCGCTGAACACGTTCCCAACCGGAAGTACAGATACCGAGGTGCATCATGGGTAACGTAGTATAAAACAATTACAGTGAACAAGCGGACTTTTAACACAGTAATTATGATTTTTGCAGTGACATCAGTCAGTCTGTTGTGGGAAGCATTGAGAGCAGACTCTCTCTATGTATGTGTCTGTGTGTGTGAGAAGATTCTTAGTGATTAAGTTAAAATAATCAGCCATAAAGTTTGTAGATATGCCTACAATTTAGAACAGCAGCCATCTACAATGTTGAATACCTCATTGCTGCCATACAAATATAAAGGTCCTAAATGCAAAACTGAAACAGTATGATCCAAACCATTGAGGTTACTGGATTATGAGCTAGACTAGATTAAAAACATGACAGGATTTTTTAAACCATGAAAAAAGTTCAAGTGTGACGAAAAAGCAGCCTCTCATCTAGCAAACCATCTGCAACAGCTGTGTTTCATCAACATAAAAAGTTTTTCCACATCAGCCAGTAATATGAATTTCACTGTTTTAAGCTAAAGGAATATTTTAATGTATGTGTGCTGCTCAGCTCATAAACGCAGCAAAGTCAAACAATCAAAACAAGTGAATATTTAAACATTTAGTTGAATATGATTTGAAGAAAGCCCACATATAAAGTGATTAAAGATAATTAGCACTTTATTATGTAGCATTAAAAATTAATTAGTGCCACTTATTTATGTCAGTCTTCTTAACCGTAAAAAACTTCATTATTTGTCCCAGTTACAGTTCAGTAGAAGGCGTGCCAGACATGTGAACCTGCTTATGTGATGCTATTCTTTTGGTCACCAACAGAGGCTGACATAGATGATAAAATATTTAGTTAATGCACACTTCAAACTCGACGCAGAGACAAAAAAGAAAAAGGAAAAAAAAGATACTGCTTTAAGGCCTACAGGAACAATGTTATTTAATTTTAACACTGCTTGGAAAAAAACAAACTGCAAAGCCGTAGCAGGCGGGTTGACCCAGGTACAAATACATTTAAATCCACTGCAGGTTTCCTCGCATGTCTGCACTAGCATCAGCCTCAGCAGTCACTTCTTGCTTTCTGTGGAAACTCTGCCAACATCCATCTATCACCGCTGACAAGGGAAAGAGAGGAAGCCCAGGAGCACCAGGCACACCGAAAGCAAATCAGACCTACACTTAAAGAGGGTGTTTAACTAGATACGAGTGTTAATCAAGACACAATGTGCTTGGACAGGATGAAGGGAAAATCTGATCTGAGACTGAAATGCACGTGATCTGATGTTAATCATATTAAATTCATGGCTGCGGGCAAACACAAATTTTATGCATGTGCAAGTTATTAAAGTCTTGCAAGATATCTTTCATGACTTCATACTCACTCATCGCTATCCACTTATTAACAACCAAAAACCAAAAAGTAAATTGATTCATTTTAATAATGAAAGACATATTTTTACTCTTCAATTGTCCTTCTAATGCTTTCTTTGGGCAAAAGCTTTGCTCAAGAAATGAAAACATATCCTGACAATGAATAAAGTAATGTCTTCAACCACTGAGTTTAAGAATACGAAGTACAATCATTAATTTGACAGTAATTAGCTTCTTTATTAATTATTTTCCCACTATTGTTTGTCCCCTATTCAGTACTGCATTTATGGTTTTATTCAATTAGACTTTCACCTTCCAGTGACCAATCAAATTTCTCTGTACTACCTCAATAATTTGAGCTTTTTTATTATAGTTTGTTTTTAATATTTCAGCTGTTTAACTTACATTTCCAGACAGTAGATTTCAACTTCCCAATTGCAAGATCCCAAGAACCTAAGCTGACAAGTTACTCAAAATAACGTTTTTGTCCATTGTGCTTGTTTTCTAGAGTAACAGTGGGTGTGGATGTGCAGGTGTCCGTCTCTGAGATAACATGAAAAGATTATCTTTGAATGAATGGACTGTATTCAGAGAAGCAGAATATCCGTTACAGGTTCTGTATTGACCTGAAACTGTCTTCTTGTATTGTGCTACAATGTATTTGTACCTTTGTAGTTATCATGTTTTCTACTTCAGGTTATGCATCACAAAGCTCTGATTAATTTCTTTTCAATGTTACTAAAACAAGAATGTCCATATCGCTCACCATTATCAGTCACCTTTAAATAACTGGCTCTTTGTCATCTTGTAGCTTCAAACCAAACTGCTCGTGTCTCATATCTTTTTATTCTGGTTACTATAGTTAATTTCTTCTTGAACTGTCATTCCTAAAAAGACTGCCTCAACTGGACTACCAAAACCTTTAGTTGCAACTCTGTTCATTACAAAAGCACAAATAATGCCTTTCTCTTACATTAATCATTTTTTATCTTCATTACTTGAACTTGATTCTCCAACAACTTCAATTTGCAAATCAAGCTAATTATGGGATTTTTTTTTAAATTTCCAAGTCAGAAAAAGGATTCCACAGGAAAATTAACAGAACAGTATTTGTTTTTTTAACCAATCCCAAATGCTTTCATCCTATAGACTCATAAGAATGAGACCAAATACTATGGACAATCTGCTGTACAAATGCATTTTTTTTCTTTTAATTCATCCTGTTTCTCTCCATAATACTTAGAGACAATTTGTAATTCAAATCTAATCAATTTTTCAATTGCCAAACTTAACCGATTAAAGACTCCAAAATATGAAGATTTATGCATTCCTTAAGCATTTGGGCCTTACTCAATGGGCGCTACTCATGTGGGAAAAAAACAGAAAGAAGAAATAATTACTCATCTGGTACGGACAACGATAACCCTACAGCAGACCTAATGGACTGATTTCCTGTTCCTGCATATTTCAGTGCTTAAGGGAGGTATGTCAAACAGATGTTTCATTATGACATAATGATTCACAAAAGAGGCTACGCTGAAACACGATTCTCACAAGCTTGGTGTGTTTTCCGCATCTGCACAACACTGGCATGCAAACAAAAACTCACATCTATAACTGACTCACCAGATCTGTAGTTTTATCTTCTTTCCTTGTAATTCAACAGTTTTGATCTTGAAGTCTATTCCTGCAAAACAAAAAAACAAACATGTCAGCTTAACCAATATCCATCAGTTGTAGAACATCAGCTGTCGTGAATAAGAAGAGAGATGAATGGATAAACGGCTCCAGCACTGTGACAAAGAGAAAGTGAAGGTCAGAAACAGATAAATCAACAACAGCGGTTGAGCAACAACTGTTGCCATCATAGAAACAATAGCATTATCTCTTCCTGATTCTGCAGTGTCATTCTGAGCAGACAGCTGTGATCAGCAGCTGGGCAACAACGGGTGCACACAAACCAGGTCACTGAGGTCAAAATTATACTTGTTTTCAGACAGCTGTGAGTAGTTGTAGTTATATATATATATATATATATATATATATATATATATATATATATATCTCACCTTGTAGTGCATTTGATCCTAACAAGGTTGAAAAATAAAGCTACTACGACTAAAGCGCACTAGACCATATGAGCCAGTAAATACTGAACTTGTACTCTGGTGCACCCCAAAAAGGTTTCGGGCTTCCCCTCGAAGGATAGTCACCAGGGTTGTTGTTTTTTTTTGTTTTTTTTTACATTTTGCATTATGAAATAGAAACAACAGAAAAATTTCTATAAATTTATGATATGTAAGCAAACACAGGCTCATCATATTGCTTTAACCGTATGTGGAATAACTGTACTTACTGGTACTGTTTCTCATCTTAAAACATTATATTTTCTGTTTTGTTTGTTTAATTGTCACCTTTTGGCTACTATTACAAACACCTACAGGATATTTGCCATTCACCGTTAAAAACTAAAATATAAGATGAATGCACTGCTACCAAAGTCCATAGTTAAGTGAAAACTGAACCATATTTTTGCTTTGATTATCAAATTTACGTCACTTGAACCCAGGAGGACCCTCACATCCTCTCAGGCACTACTGTCACAACTGTAAAACTTCGGTGATCTGAAATAAGATTTTTTTAAACTAGTGCTTTAAGTGTTTTTGTAATATCTGAGGTTTCAGCCTAAAGTTGTTTTTTTCCTTTTTGGTTGGAGATTGAACTCGGGGGAGAAGTTTTGTGGTGCTGCAGTGTGCAATCTTTCCAATGTCGATGTTTTCAAGATTTACAAATAACTGTCAAGCAGTGGAAAGTTACTGAAGCTTATTTTTCACATTCAGTGGAATTTGAATTTTATCATTTGGGAAAAAAGGGTGTAGAGCTACAGTTAAGGGTAGAGGGGTGACTTATTAAACAGGGGGCCAACTTCCCTCATGTTTTTCTTTCACTTAGTATAACCTATTTATGTCCTTTTAAATCTGTGCTACAACAAACAGCCAATGACTCATGATATTACAGTAACTGTTAAACACCTCACCTGGGCATATGTAGGATTTCTGCATTTCAAAACTATAATGAACTAAATAACAGTAGGGGATTTTTTGACTCAAACCACTAACTTCTTTCTCTTTGGAAAAGCTAGAAAACATAAGAAGGCAATTCAACCATCAACTTCCCACTTGAAAGTAAAACACACTAGATTATTATCCTCTTATACTTTAAATGTTAAGGGTAGGTGACTCATCAGTTTCATTTTTAGCCAACAAGTGGTGTTTTCCTGCTAAACACTGAGCTGTCAGTTCTGCTCTTGGTCAGACGTTGTGGTTGGTTAAAAAAGTCCAAGAAACAGCTGTGCTCTAGGTGGGGCAAGTTTATAGAATAATGAGGAAACTGCCTGCCAAAGCCTGAGTCACAAAATATTATGCACATCCCATGGAGAGAAAGATACAGTTGGACAGAAAGAAAGGCTAGGATTTAACGCTGGTAAAAGAGGGAGAGTTTTCTACACAACAAAAGTTAAGCTCTTGAAGTCAGCCTCAACAGGGATGACGTGTTACTAGTGAGGAGAGTAAACACAGAGGTTCACTCTTTTTACTCTGTGAAGGGAAAAAAAAGAGAAAGAAAAAAGTTGTGCGCATTGTGCAATCACGGATCATTTATCCAATCAGTGGAAAAACAGTTATACCTATCCCGTAAAGAATGACACTTTCTATGAGATGTGACTGTTGAGCTGGATGCAAGCGGTTTATAGTTGGCTTTCTTCTTAATACCAGAGGAACCATTCCTTCCACAAGTATGAAAGCCACTGTCTGCTTCTGCCAGTTTCCGTGCAAAATTCATTAAATGGAAAAAGATTTCAGTCGATACTATGCATATTCACTCACTTAATAAGTGTAATGTGTAAGGGAGAGGGGCTGAGAGACGGGCTGGAAGCAGGAATTAGAGATGGATGAGAGCAGGGGGTGGGGGGTGGGGGGGGTTTTCCAGTGGGGGTATTTTGAGAAACAGCTGTGAATCTGTGTCTCCAATGGTATGAGTCCTGTGTCACAGGAAGAACACATTCCTGTTTCATGTCCTGCTTCTGCTGTTGGGAGTTTTGTTCATTTCAGCTTTTTAGTTTAGGTGTTTATTAACTAGTAAATCTGGCCCCCTTTAGTGGAGGATTTCCTAAATGTAACCGAGAGAAATTTTATGGCTTCTCTGGGATGTTATATATAAAGCTACTCTGGGAAAGCTTCTGTCAACCTTATCTCATATCTTGTAAGCATTATCTCAAATTGAAGGCCATTTTATCTGTTGCTTAATGTAGTGATACAGTTTAAATAAATAAATAAATAAATAAACATTTTTCAAAGATCGCAAGAAGTCAAATTCTAGTATTTAATTAGCCTGTTTCTTTGTGCTAATGAGCTGTTGCACAGGTACAGTTAACACATGTAGCTTTCCAACCAAGCTTGCTAGGCATTAGCTGATATGTTAGGTAACTGAGCTATCAAACTAATTAACTCCTGGTTCTAAAAGAACAACATGGTGGCAGCCAAAACACTAACACAAAGCTTCAAAACGCTAAGTCCAAAACTAGAGAGTAACATCCTGGTGACTGGTAGGTCATCCTGGTAGGTTAAAAGCTGTGGATCTAATGTAAAGTTGTCTCCCACCAACCACTTAAACAACAAAAACAGAAGAATGCACTACTGACAACCACAGGTCAGGCTGGTAAAGTATGTGTGGCACAGTGAGAATAGATGACATTGTACAAGCAGGAAAAAAAGGGAAACAATGTGTAAAACTTCTTCAAAAATTAGGTGCAGTGCATAAGCCACCAGGTAAAGCTAGCATGTCAGGTCTGCCACAGTGGCACTGGTCCTGAGCAAGAGACTGACAGTTTCTAGTGAATACTGAAAAGTATTTCTGCTTGATAAGCTCATCCCCAACCTCAAACCACTCTTAGGTGAATGTACAGTTGTGGCAGGGTTATCACATGCAGGTTTCATTGGACCCCATTTTCATGTTCAAACCTAGCCTCTTGACTAGAGGCATGACAGTTCTGAAAATGAGACTGAAATCATATACAAACATCCGCAATTTAATATTGTGGCTTTCTGTACTGTGATATCCATGTGAAACTGATAAAGCATACTAGTCTGGTGAAAGCAGTACCGATTGTTCAGGTGATGAGTGAATTGCAAATAACAGAGTCTAAATCGAATAATACAGTTTCATTTTTGTTCATGTGATTGTGTTTTCCTTGTTGTTCATACCTTCCTTATAAAACCCGAGGCACAGACTGAACTATTGTTTTGGTTACACACCTACTCTTTAAACATTTGCAAGTCTTTGTTGGATTAGATATGTATAAATGTGCCTACATAGATATATATTCCAGAGACATTTATACTGCACAGTTTTGATGTATCACTGCAGACAAGACAAGATTTATGTATTTATTTATTTATTTATTTAAAATAAAGGTATCCATCTACCGTTGTCTTCTTTTAACTGTCTTACCATTGATTTATCTTTTTTCCCCCCATTTTGCTTGCAACTTTTTAAAAACAAAAAACCCAACAACTTCTTTTTAACAATGTCTGGGTTTCTAAGCTTAAAAATACTGGATACTGTAAAAATTACTGTATGTATTCAACCTTTACATACAAGTTATTGGTATCTTGTAATTATATGATTTGCTAGAACATTATCAACTGTACTGATTGAAATAATCTTAAAAGTATAGTTTTACAGATTTGCTTTGATAACCATATACACCAATCTACGTACAGATTACGTGACTGAAGAAAGATGACATGTTATACATACAATTTCTACAGCTTATCACATTGCATGCAGCTTTGTTTTGAATACAGATGTAGAACAAAGACAAGAGACGAGGCAGGAGCTTTCAAGTGCACGAACTATGCTGCAGTTTTATAGAGGACACTCTACAAAGGAGCCAGCAAAAAACAACAACTTGAGATAATTTCTGTTCCTTGATTTCCAAGTATTTCTTCTTAAGTTTCAAGTTGACAGATCATAACAAACTGAACACTCTAAAACAATCACTTCCTAAACTAAACTGACCACAGTGAGTGTCGTCAACACTTTCTTTTCAAGCACTTGTGACTGATCACGTTGATACTTTAAATACCTTCATAACCAACATAGTTTGTTACCACGTAATTACACAGAGAGGTTAAAGCTCCAGCAACACTTGCAATATACAGAACTACTTTATTATCTGACTGATGCATTTTGGCTTGTGAACTTAGACCTTCATGAGTGACAACACATTCTGACTTTTTGTTCTTATCCATGCACCTTAGAAGTAGGTGAGGCTGTGCCAGATAACGCTACTCTGTTTTTATGAACTACACAGAAACTGGGTATGTTTTGGGGTTTCCTGCCTCAAAAGGGACCTTTAGGGACGATGACTACATCTGCACACAGTTAAAGCATCAAGTCTGTATTTATATTCCCATCTAGTTATGGCCATTTAATAAACAAATATGTATTTTATGCTTGAGTAAAAGAAACACCACATAAATAAACTGAACAGTACTTTTATTCCAACCCTGTTGATTTTTAGTCTTGATGATGATACCACATTTTTTTTTAATTTGGAGGAAAATCCCGTGTGTTTACGGTGTGAATACCTCCAGCACCATTTTAACACATTATCCTCAGCTGCTTCACATGGAGGAGAGTACACAGAGTATATAGAATATATTTAACAAAGCAAATAAAGCACCTGTAGCTGATTTAAAAACATAAAAGTACTGACTTACTACCCATCTTGCCAGGAAAGCACCTATGCAAGGAGCAAAGGTCACTACCGATCTCTACGTGCTGAAGAACCTGTTAGTCTGGACCAGTTTTCCCCTTCTTCCAACTAACACTACACATTTCTTCCCTTAAGTGACACAGATCTGATATGGTGGCTTTGACTCAAATAAAACACATAGGCCTAAATCTAATTGACTGCATGCTGAGAAACAACATGGGGTGTAATAAAACAAACACCCTGCAAGTCAAAGCAAAACTAAAGGAATGACAAAAACAATAAAACGAGTACATGTGACATGAAGAGTTACAACAGAGTGACAGGTCAGTGCTCTAGCTGAACAAATCTAATCTAGCCTGGATGCCAGTGAGAATACATTTGCCCTTTCCAGTTGTGTGCTTTCGGCTATATAGTGACAAAGAGCACGGCTTCAGAAGAAAGCTCAGTCCATGAATCGAGCACATAACACCAGCACATTGCAGTCGAGCAAAGCACGTTTTATATTACATTATTACTCATCACTAATCTTAAGCAACAGGAGTAAATGGAGCCTTCACTTGGGCCATGCAGGGACTTGACATAGTTTGACACTTGACTCATGTGAGCGTGATGTTTGGCGCATGCGTGAATAGGACGGATGGGGAGGGGATGATGATGCCATCATGATGAATTGTTTAATGGTTCTCACTGGCGCACTTGAGCAAAGTAAACAAGTATACAGTATTTACTCAAGTACTTAGAATACAAACTATAAGCGCTTCTAATTTTAGAAAGAAAATGCAATTTTCAGCTGCTTTTATACAATTAGATTCACCGTAGTCAAAGTTTTCACCTAAAAAGTTAATTTCTTACATGATATAATCAAGTTCCCAATGCTAGAATATCCAAGTCGCTTAAACAGCTTCACCCCCATTACTATTAGCGGTGACAACAATCTGAAGCATGAACCCTGTCCTTATCTTCAACGTCATGCTGCTCTGTTGTATCTTTATTTATCACCAAGGGGCAATTAAGTCTTTCTGATTCTGATATCCATGAAACCATGAACCCGTGAATAATCACACCTTCAACTTGTGATAATCAAGTAAAATTTTGCTTTTACAATCAAGTATTTCTTGTTGCTTCAAATCAAAACACTCATACAGTTGTTGCCTTTAACGTGTAATTCCTGACAAGGACTGTGCAATAAACCTATATAGGCTGATACTGAGAAGTAAACACCTGTCACTTAAATGCACAGGCGATTTTTCTAGTGCAGCACGGCCCTGTGGTGCTCCTAGCCTTGCTAGCTTCTTAGCCGCTGGGTCAAGTAAACTGACAGCAAATTTGGAGACTTAACGGGCTATAATTGTTGCTGCCCAGTTAAACCAAACCAAGATATAATGATAGCGTTTTGTTATTAACGTCGCAATCATTTGAAAATAACGAGCAAGTGATGGTTTAGTAAGAGCTCATAAAGGCTGCACAACTAGCTTTCCAGCTAACCTGTACAGGCCCTAGAGAGAGCTGCTGCATGCTCATAGCACACTAGCAACCAACAAATCCGTCCTGCATACAGCCTCCAGCTGCAGGGTAGAGGCAGGCGAGCCTCACAGCTGTCACACTACCTCCGGCGGATGTAGAAGGGTCAACGAAATCACCTGTTACAACGCCCGTGATCTTCTTACCTATGGTGGAGATGAAGGTTGTGTTGAAGGCGTCGTCAGAGAAGCGGAACAGCACACAGGTCTTCCCCACGCCCGAGTCGCCGATCAGAAGCAGCTTGAACAGCAAGTCGTACGTCTTCTTCGCCATTGAAGAATCAGTTTGTGTTCACCCCGATAGATACAAAAACCGATACCCTAGAGTACGCCTATGTGAAGTCTAAAGCCAGCTCCTTGGCCAACCTGACCAACAACTGTCCTCTTGGCTGTTAACAGTTAACGAACTGTGGATTTGTTGATTAGCTTTGGCAAGCTAGTTGGCTAAACACCACCCAAAATAATGTGCCTGTAGAGTCGTCCTAGAAGTTCTAGATTCCCAAACCCGACCGTGGTACCCCCCCTTACAGCATGAGAGTAAAAATAGAATCTCTTTCTGTGTGATACCTCTTTTTCACTCTTTCTTTTCTCCCACACAGTCGGGACAAAATGGCTCCTCTCTCGCACTCTACCCCGATTCACTCTTTCTTCAAACTAACGGCGAGCTAATTCAGATTCTCGGCACACCCCGTCATTCCAAAGCCCTGGGACAAGCTCGACCGAGAAGAAACTGGGAAAAATCAAGACATGAAAGTGCGCCGAATCTACTGTCTGTTCCAAGTAATTTCGCTTTTTTTCTGTAGAGATTAGACCGAAATACAGACGACCGCCGTCGCCTTCGAATGGGAGCCACCGCGGCGACACCCTAGACCTTTTGGCACGCCTACTCCCGCCCCTTCTGTCAAAATTCACGGCTCTGATTGGCCATTTCAGCTGTCGCTCCTTCAAGCGCCCTAATCTGAATGGCTATCCAAGCAGGCATTGTAGCGGTAAAAAGGGGGCGTGTCTTAGCCTGACAGAAAGGGCAAATGTTACTCTGTAACATACGCTGACATTTAGGCTCAAAGCGCCGCTCATATCTCACTGTGAAATGCCGCTAGTGACCCAAAATGGCGACGAGTTTCATGCGGATCTCTAGTAGCCGGGGTGTGTTTCAGCTTTCATGGCAAGCTGGCAGTTGGTGCGGTGACTATCCCAGCTGTGAGTCAGGCAAAGTGATGTCATATATAAGTACTTCTGTGCTTGTTACGGGCGTTTCCCACATCCTCTGCTCTGTGAAGTGCAAGGTCACTGATCCTCTAAAGTCGTGTAATAAGTATACACACCGAGAGACAGTCTGCATGTACACATAACTGCTGTAGGGCCTTTTAGAGTTGGCTTTGTGTGTTTGTGAGAAAGGAGAGGGACTCTTTCCTTCTTCCGCCTGTAAGAGTTGTTTGACTCTCAGACACTCCTTAGGAATGCTGAGTATGCCCTGCTTTCCACTGCCAAGTACAGACTTGATGCAAACTGGGGAAGAAAGATATGAAGAGAGAAAAAGAAAGTTTGAACGGGGCTAAATAGTCTATACTGCCACTCCAGCAACTCTACGTCTGCTACAGAGAGCTGTCACAATGCCACCAGAGTACTGAACAAACTGAAATATGACCACATTGTGGTGCTAGATGAAAAGCCAGGAGTTAAAAGTTCCTCGCCACATTGCAGTGGACCAAAGTCAACAAAGCTTCATCGCTCCCTTTACTTTTTATGAGCCAACCAACCACAGATCTTCCTCAGGCAAACACCCACGGAAAAGACAAGAGTTATCCACTATATGGAAAATTAAGAAAAGACACACATGCTCAAACCTGCAGTCAATAAGTCACAAAGTGATTCATTAAAGTGATAAAGTACAGGGACTATAATGAAAGCTTATATACTTTAAGTGATCCAGTGAATACACACATTGTTGTTATGCTGTGTTTACTTAAATCCATGAATGCCTGCACAGTTACAGGATCCATGATTTTTCCTGTCCGGAAATGGGGAATCATTTATCTCATATTTTCTTTATGTGTCACTTGCTCAATTAGAACATTTTTTTTAATCCTAAATGAATCACTGCATTCTTCCTCCGCTGTTAGGAAATCTTTTCACTCTAATAAATCAACATAGAAATTCTTTCGGGGGCCTTTGGGGTTTGCCTCGCAGGAACAGCAACACTCAAATTTCTTACTTCTGCCTGTGATTTAAAAAAAAAAAGAAAACGGTCCATTGGGGACGTATTTATTTTGCAGCTTATATGAAGAAGATATGCAAGTTGATTCGGGCCTCAAACTGTTTGGCTTGGAACACTTTGATTTTTTGTGCACTGGGGCTGAAACAACTACGTGATTGACCTATTTTGGTCCAACAATAAACTTCAGAAAGCTCATTTATTTCAGTAGAAACCCATAAATTCTTGATATTTCGTAACATACGTTAAATCAGCTGCTTAGCATTTTATATAATACAAATAATACAAATTACCCGCAATCATATCCAGATATTTACTTCACACATAGCTGGATAGTCTGCGGTGAGCTTGAAAAAGCCTTGGCTGTGAGTGACTCATAAAAGGTGACACCTAAGCCGGGGGATTTTCACTACTATTATGTGTTATTTTCATCAGTCCAGTACATTCGCTTATTATTGCTTCTCCGGGCACATTAAACACATCTCAGTGCTCAGTGAGGTGTTGAGTCATTTGTGTCCATTAGCTTTCCCACCGTGTGTTGAATTCCCCATGTGGCTGAGATTTTCACCTTTTTGTCAGCGAACACAGGGGTTGGGGGAAGTAGTTGAATGTAAGCTTCGGTAGTTTTCCAGAGAATCGCTCAGAAATCACCTACACTACAGCGTCACCTCCTCCATTACACCTGGAAAGACTACTCACGTGAATCATCCCGACCTACTTAGGTGACTTTAACGACACACTTGATCCAGCAGAGGGCGCTAATGTGTTGCATTTGAATGCTCTTAGATGAGTCTTAAAATGATTCATTTTACATTTTTCCTCCTTGCCCTAAATTTGTGTTGCTTTGGGGCAACAGTTGTATACAAACTGGGGTTCTCCCTTCAATAGAGGAGTCATGAATGTGGGAAATTACTCCGTTTCTTGTGTAGCCGATTAAATATGAGTTATACTTCCCGGATTCATCCAAATCAGAAGGAAATTATTTTTTCTTTGACATAACTCGAGGATCTAGTGACTATACTTACACAGCGCAGAGTCACCTTTCTGGCACATTTTTTTTTTAAATAATTAAACATTTTTTACATAAAACATGTAATTAATTCAGGTTTTGTTGTTCACGCTTAGTTATTTGCAGCACAAACAGAGGGACACAAGTAATTATTGCTTATATTTTTTTTTAGATAATTTCTGCACATATGGGTCCTGTTTTAATTTTTTTTATTGATACTGTACAGGATTCGATCGTAATTCTTTATACTCTTTAGTTATTTTTTTTATGATGTCACTATCAAACTGTCTGAAAACTGAAAACCACTTTCCAACAGATCCCAGTCTTTACTGTAGCTGTGGACCTTTGCAGTGTCTTTGCTGTAGTTAATGTTGCATTCTGAAAAAATGCTGCATAATCCCCTTGACAGATGCATCTATTTTTTTCTTTAAAACCACTGGACAAAAGCCAGATTTTAAGAAAAGCGTCTGTCACACGGTGTTGACTTGACAATAGATGGATCAGGAGGGATAGTGCTTTTATTTTCCTTTTGGAGCAAAATAAATCAATAAAAAATAAACTACAATAATATTCTCTGTATTTTCCTTGCAACAAATCTATTTCCACTAAAGTATCCAGCGCCAGTCCTGTTTGATCACATCACCTTTTTATTGTGTTTTTATGTAGTGACAGAATGGCTTCTTGAATATTTTCTGTCTCTATTATTGTGAGAATAGAGGTAATTGAGGTAATTACACAAAAGCAGGAAATAACCCAGCTGACCCTTCAGTGAACCAGTAAATACAGACTCCTGCTGGGTACCCAAGAACTCTTCAAGGGCCAAAGCTTTATTTTAATTTTAGAGGAGATCCCATGTTTATTTATTTTTTTACAGTTCGAAAATAAACAGCTAGATGAACTTTTCTTTATGACAACATCCAGTGTGTAATGAGAGGGTTATGTATAAATTTTCCCAAGCTTAATGCACTTAAATGGGAAGCTGTGTGGGCTAAATGTCGGTGTGATGGCTATAATAATACATATGAACTATAATTTTAAGAAAATGTTTCAAATTATGGGGACATCCACTGTGTAAACACACACGCAAACGGTCCAGTTTAAATTCCCAGCTGTACAAACCATCCGTGACCATTTAACGAGTTGGTGGCAGCCTTGGACAAGAATCGACTCTTTGGCAAGGCAAAACTCGATTTCCCATGATTCTTTGTTCCAGTCCGCAGTGATGTGGGGTGTGGTGATGGTTGAATGACTGTGTATGTGGGGTTGAGGGAGGGTGAGGGGGGTGTACAAGAGGGAAGCTCTGTCTCTCCGGACGGACCGAGAGCTGCAAATCCACCTCGGAGCATCTCTGCGCGGAGTACGGGAGGATGCGGACAGCGGTCTGCGGCGGAGCTGCACGCCGAGGACGATATGCGTGTGATGTCTGAACTGATTTGTGTCATTACCGGCGTTGTTGGATCTTTTCTTTTTTCATCGGACTGCAATGGAGCGTCGATCCAAAGCGTGAGAGGTGCTGATCGTCCGTCTGCTTACAGGCTCATTCACGCACAATAAGCCAAGGAAACTGGCTGTTACACACAGTGGCAATTCATCATCTGTATTGGTAAATATCTGTGTCTATGCTATTTGGCACTGTGGCTGTTTTCCATTGTGATATGACCAAGAAGCCATAATGATTTTTTTAAATGAATGATTTAAAGAAACACATGCAGTTAACAGACGGGATATATGCTCATTAAGGACTTCAGAGGGCTTTGTGGACTTAGATAATACACATTTTCCTTTTTTGTTGTTTGCAACGAGTAACAGAAGCCAGTCATGTCAAAGAACAAGAGCAGTGAGTCAGTGAAGGTGGTAGTTCGATGCCGCCCTTTGAACCGGAAAGAGGAGTCCAATGGGCCTGCAGGGGGAATAGTGCAGATGGACCTAAGGCTGGGACAGGTAATCCTCAGAAACCCTCGTGCACCACCAAGCGAGCCCCAGAAAACATTCACATTTGATGCAGTGTATGATGCAAACTCCAAACAGCGAGAGCTGTATGACGAGAGCGTGCGGCCGCTGATAGATTCAGTGCTGGGAGGGTTTAATGGCACCATATTTGCCTATGGGCAGACAGGAACTGGGAAGACATACACCATGCAGGGAGCGTGGCTGGACCCAGAGAGACGAGGTGTGATTCCCAATGCCTTTGACCATATCTTCACACACATCTCCCGCTCCCAATCTGACAAGCAATACCTAGTGCGGGCGTCCTACCTCGAGATCTACCGAGAGGAGGTTCGGGATCTTCTTGACCCCAATCATGGCAATGCTAGAGCCCTGGAGCTCAGAGAAAATCCAGATACTGGTGTGTATGTTCAAGATCTCACATCCTGTGTCTGCAAGAGCATCAAGGAGATCGAGGAGGTGATGAATGTGGGCAATCAGGCGAGGGCGGTTGGGGCAACAGACATGAATGAACATTCGTCCAGGTCCCACGCTTTGTTTTTGATCACTGTGGAGTGCAGTCAGCCTGGGCCAGATGGAAGGAAACATATACGGGTTGGACGCCTTAACTTGGTGGACCTGGCTGGCAGCGAGCGGCAGGCCAAGACCGGTGTCCAGGGCGAGCGCCTGAAAGAGGCCGCCAAGATCAACCTTTCCCTGTCAGCACTGGGAAATGTTATCTCCGCTTTGGCAGATGGGCGCAGCGGACATGTGCCGTACCGGGACTCCAAGCTTACCCGGCTGTTACAGGACTCTTTGGGCGGGAATGCTAAGACTGTTATGGTTGCCACACTTGGCCCGGCCCCTCAGCACTATGACGAGACTCTCACAACCCTTCGGTATGCCAACCGGGCCAAGAACATCCAGAACCAGCCCAGAGTCAACGAGGACCCCAAGGATGCTCTGTTGCGGGAGTTCCAGAGAGAGATTGCTCGCCTCAGGGCCCAGCTCAACCACAGGAAGTGGAGGAGCAAACAGAAGAGTGAGCAGGTGGAGGACGAGAGCTGGGACGGAGACCAGGAGAAAGAGATTGAGGACGAAGAGGACGAGGAGGTCGAGAAGGAGGGAGAGGACTACGTGAAGCTGGAGGAGCAGCGGCTAGAGAGGGAGAAGGAGGCCATTAGAGGAGACCAGGACTTGATTCCTGACGAGAAGCAGAAACTGCTGGGAGAGAAAGAGAGGATGATGGTGGATCTGAGGAAGGAGCAGGAAGCCACAGAACAGCTGACCGCCAAGTACAAGGTGAGTCCAGCCAGGTGGTTTGCTTCTTTTTGTTAAATTCTTCCTGTCTTTCTTTGTTCTTTATTTGCTTGCTTTCTTCTTTTATTCATTCCAGACAAACACACACAAAAGACAAATTGAATAGTACATTCTGAGGCCATAAAGGAACAGAGCAGGAGATAAAACAGTGAAAACAAAAACTAGAAACAAATGGTGAAAAGTGTGGAGAGATGCCAAAAGTCCACAGATGATGTTAGATGGTGCTACACATTGTATTGGTGCAGAAATTCTCTGCATTAAATTAAATAAAAAGTACTAGAAATACAACAAATTTATTGGAAAAGTTAGTGGTTAAAGAATTACAAATCACAAAAAAAGACATTTAATAAAACACTTCCTATTCATTTATTTTGGACTTTAAGATCTATTTTGTTCAAATATACATGTAATTGATCTTTTCTCCCTGATAATGTTAGCAGAAGCTCTTTGATATTGTACAGTGATGATTTCTGAGAGTGGACTGGCGACTTGCCCAGGGTGTATGCCTCAATAACAGCTGGGCTAGGCTCCAGTGTCCCCGTGACTCTTAAGTGGATAAGCGGTTAAGAAAATGCATTGATCGATGATTTAACAGTTTTACGATTTATTTGAATAAATGTTAACCCCTCTTATTGAATGTCATCTTAATGTTTGTTTTAAAGTAGAAGAAAAGAATCCGCTTATTTTAGGTTTGACGTTTTATTCCAGAGGGCCATACTCTCTCAGAAAAAGGACATCTAAAGTCAAACATGACACACATGGTGCTGAAGTATGGTAATCGGTAAATTTGATGGACATGACAGATTGTTTTACAGGCCTGAATATCCAAAGACTCGCTGGAGACACACTTCTTGAGATTCATTGACACAGTGTTGGATTTGATTGATTTTTCTCTGTGGTTGTTGGATTGAGATGGTCTGCGGGCTGATTCGGACTGAGGGTCGTATTTTGCCCACGTCTCCTTTGACCCTTACTCTAATCCCAAATATCATAACTGAAGGCCAAACTCTGACCTTAACATACACTAAAATTTCATCCGAAAGTTTTAACCAAACAAACATCCATTTGCAGCTGTGCTTCAGAGTTAGAACCGGAGTAAATGTGCTAACCCACAGGTGTCGAACTCCAGGCCTTGAGGGCCGGTGTCCTGCAGGTTTTAGATGTGTCCTTGATCCAACACAGCTGATTTAAATGGCTAAATGACCTCCTCAACATGTCTTGAAGTTCTCCAAGGTCTGGTAATGAACTAATCATTTGATTCAGGTGTGTTGACCCAGGGTGAGATCTAAAACGCCGGCTCTCGAGGCCTGGAGTTTTACACCCCTTTGCTAACCTTTACTAAGTGTTCTTATTAGTGGCCCTGTAGTATAGTATATACTTCAGTACATAGTACATTTAGTACATAATTTAGTGTAGTACAAAATTTCCCCTAGGGATCAATAAAATATTCTGATTCTGGTTCTGATTCTGTAGTGTAGCATTTTACACCTTTGCCTAACAAGCAAAGGATCCAGTTCCCTTTGGGGTTGCATCAGGAAGGCCATCTCTTCTTCTACAAATGTCGTCACTACTACTACTACTGGTTTGAGCGTTCTATTAGAGTTAAATTAGATTAACTGAGTAATATATAAAAACATGAATATCAAATGAATTTGTCATTGTATTGTTTTTTTTTAACTAAAGGAACTGATTAAGCCCAGTCTGTTTAATTGCTGCACTATCAGCTTCCTGTATTGCTGTACTCTTCCATAGTTTGTGTTTATTATCCTCAGGTTTGTTTTAAACGTTTACTGCTAATCTGATTGCTTAGAACAATGTATAGAACCAGTGCAGTCAATCATGGTTTGGGTTTAAATACAGTTGTTACCCTCTTTCAAAGCTATTTTTTTTTTTCGGTTGCAACGGTGATGCATACCCTCTAATGTGTCAACACATGTGCTGCACACAGAAACAGGTACTCCTGCTTCCTCCCACAGTCAAAAGACGCATGTTTAGTTAACTGGTGGTTGTGAGTGTGACTGGTTGTCTGTACCCCGCTCCCTTCCTGTCAATGACAGCTCGAATAGGCCGGCAGCCCTTTCATGACCCTGAGTTGGATTGGTGGTTAATTAATGTCTGTCAGATTGTCTGTCAGTGCACAGATACAAATGGGTTGCTTTTTTGTGATTATTTCAATTTTTGTGATGAGACTGAGCTGCTAGGACTCTCATGCTGCTCTGTATGCTGCATTGTAAAAGCTGTTTTGTAGTCTGAGTACACAGTCAGCTTGTTAACGCCTCAATGTGACCTTCAAAGACACAGATTAGTGTACTCATACTCTGCAGTCTGTATTTTGAATGTGCCAGTATGATGGTTTCACTTGAAATACAAACATTTCTACAATTATTTGCTTTGATATTGCTGATTAGACTCCTATAGCTATAGCTGCTGTTACTATAGTCTTTTCCTTCTCAGATTACACTTACTAAACCAGTCAGATCTCTTTAAATCTTCATTTAAGACTATTAATAGCTGTGCATAGATGTGTTTTCCCACATAGCACCCTGTATCCACAGTTTGGTCTGATGTCTCTCATATGTCCTGACAGGCACTGGAGCCACTGAAGCTTAAAATGTCAGCTCTCTCTTTGCTATAATCACACACACGCCATCACACAGCCTGCAATCAAAGACTGAGTCAGAGCCGCATTAATTAGCTGCTCTGATTCATGGGCATATCCAGTCAATAAGTCACTCATGCAGAATGACTGAATGACTCGCTCTATAATACTTTAGCTGCAGTCTCTCGACCATCCAACACGAGACACTGCCAGATCAGCTTACTGATCAGCCCGAGGGCATGGAGTGAGGAGACGAGAGGAGGACAAAGACATTTTCAGTGTTTCTTCTAGGCGAGCAATAGAAGGGCAGTATGATGTAGGTTTGCATTTGAAGGAAAAACCTTTCTCGACTGTTATCAGTTTGTGAGATTCTGTGTATTCTAGGAGTAATATTAATGGTGTGGTTTGAATTTTTGATGTTTCCACTTTCTCTCAGCCTACAAGCGATCCTCTAAAAGCTCTCACAGCAGGGGTGTTAACTTGATGCATTCAGCAGTGGGTTAAAAAATATTCAGTGTAGGCGGAAAGAGAGCAGTAAGAGCGGTAGCAGCAATTGGAGAAGTGTAATAACAGAGAAAGAAAGGGTTTTTACAGATTTACAAAGGTTATAATTATCCCCAAGAATCCAAACAAAACTGATGTGCATGGACAAATTGATCCATTTTGCCTATATGTGGATTTCTTCCATGTAGGCAAAACAGCTAAAGTCAATATATGACAACCCAATAGCCATATTGTTGCAAACATGACTCAAAATCACATAAAAAACATAAAAAGTTGCTAATATATTGGAATACAAGCAAACAATAATTTTGAATAGTTGCTGCCGAACATCGTCGTGCAGTGGTGGCTCTTAAATTAAAGAAAATCTTATTGAGTGAAAGATTTTTTTGAACCAAAGGGTTTGTGTTATTGTCCAGTAAACCATAGACTATATACAGAAGATATGCAAGTGCGCTCACACGCACAGACAGAATGTTGTTAGCACACCCCAACATTTTAGTGCCCTCTATATAGCCACCCCTATGAAAACATTCTGGAGGCACCCCTGCCCTCACAACACAGATCGTCTGCTTCTTTTAGGCATCTCAGTGCATTCCTTCACATGTTTTGGCTTCTGTCACTTCCACAGCTGTTCCGTCCCGTTATTATCTGTTATTGTTGCTCAGGATCACTGTACATTATGGCCATTTCCATCTGAGTTTTTGGAGTGAAACCATTCTTGGATAAGAGGGTGGGGCTAGCTTAATTAGCCATATTATTGTAAATCCATTGCAATGCAATGAAAAGCACCAACAGCACAAAAACAGTCAAGATGTGCAGTTTAGTGACTCAAATTATTGCACATCAAGCCCAAAAGACAGCTAGCAAAAAGGAAACGGTGTAAATGCGTTCTAATATAAATTATCCTATCCATACAGCCCAAGATTTCACCTTGTTGAGTTGCTAATGAAATCTTTTAATGTTTTTTCATGTGGAAAACATCTCAGCGCTTATGCAAATTTGAAGCAGAATGTATTTCCAGAGTTTTATTTCATGGACTCAGCTGCACAAGCTCAAAACGAAAAATCCTTGAAACAGCCAGAGTGCTTATACTCCACTTTTACGAGCAGAGTAAACATGTTCATTTTTGCCTCGTTTCTACTGTTTGGCAGTTTGTGATTGACGGTCTGAGGTGTAGGAAGTCCCACGAGACATAGCCAAATGTATATTTGTCTGCTGATCACAGCACTTTCATTTGAATCTCCGCATGAGGCTTCTCATATTTCTCCTTGTTGTTCTCCAAACAGCCATGAGATGAAATCTGTTTAGTGCTAAATTGTATGAAATTTTCTGTCTTTGTACACAGTTTAGATTGTCATTGGCTCTTTCTGTATGCTTGATGGTGACTGGGTGGTTGCCGAGTGATGAGAATGAGAAACTCCCCTCGGGGAGGAAGATGATTAAGGGTAAGAAGTATTTCCTGCCTTTGATGCATCAGAAAGAAGGAAACCTGATATACCCCACAGCAAACAAGATGAAGGTTAATTTGTTTGCTCCAACGAATGGTAAAATCTAACAGATAACTGTGGCGGTAGATAAAACCTGAAAAAAGAGCTCCATTGTTGTCCAAAAATAGTAAAAAACAAAAAAACATATAAACGACACTGCTCCACTCAGTCACACGGTTTTGTTAATACCATGAGCAGAAACATGAACACTGTTGACAAGTTTTACGCCATCAGTTCATGACTCAATTTAAAAGTAAATTAAATTATGTGACTTTACACCACTAGTTAGTCTAATCTTTTCTCTGCGCTGATCTTGAGAGCTCATGAGGTTACATTAATTTATGATGTAGTTCAGCCCTTGCAGATGTCTCATGCATGGTCACAAAACAAAAATGCTTACAAAACAATAATTTAAAGTTCATTAATATACACCACAGATGGGCTTTTTATTGCTACTCCTGTTAATTTTCATCCAAAGGCATGACTTTTGCGACATCAGGTCTGAACAGTCTCTATAAACACGGGCAGATTGCACAATGTGCCAATGTGAAAATATCCACAATAACACAAAAATCTGTCATGATTCAAGGAAAGATCCGTGCATCCATTTTCTCCAGCTGAGGCTGAGGCTGAGGCGTTCCCAGGTCAGCCGAGCCGAGAGATGTAATCTCCCCAGTTTGTCCTCGGTCTCCCCGGGGGTTCCTCCACACTTAAGGAAAGATATCCCTTTAAAACATATAAAGGATAAACACTCATTTAACTAACAAAAATAGATAATGATTCATCAGTAATTTTTAAAACATTACATAATCCCTCCTTACGCTTTAATTTATTACACTACATTAAATATATCTGGGTTTTAGTTTGACATCTTTTTCAAGGATTTAATTAGTGAAACTGTTCCCCAGATTATTCGGCACTGACAATAACCAGCTCTTTCAGCTGTAAAGCAGCTGAGTGGATGTTATTATAGAGAATAAATATGGTGGTGTTTGTTGTGTTTATGGTTATTGTTTCCAGTAGCTACATCAGATAGAGCAGTCTTTGTATTATTTGCACAAGAGCACAACTCTAATGTTCCCTATCATAGATAAAATGTAGATGATGTTGACCTCTTTATCTAATTTAGTCTCATTAAAATAATAAAAACAAATAAAATAAAATCATAAAAAATATAAATAGAAAATGTTTCTGTTTCTCTAATTTTGTAAAAACTAGAATTTATCATGCATTTGTTTATATGATCACCTTGCTCCTTACCCACCTAAGTACCCTGGCCCAGCTTCCTTTTTATTGGCTGAGGCTGACATTAACCTGCCAATCACAGAAGGTTGCCTGAAGTGTTCTTTTTTTCCCTTCTGCTCTCCAGTTCAATGAGAGACAGGTTACTAGGCAGAGAGACAGAGAGTAAAGGCAACAGACTAGAGATGGAGCAGTGGAAATGTGCTCTGGAATAGCCAATTATAGATAAAATGAGATGGTAATGCAATAGAGTTCCTCTCTGCTTGTGTCTCTGTCTCCCTCGCACACTCTCGTCCGCCCAGTTAAAACACACACAACAAAAAGAAGTAGGTCAGAAACCAGCCTTGTGTTGGGTCAGCTGGTGCTTCTGCAGGGTGCTGTTAGCTAACTGGCCTCCAAGGTACAGCGCTCCATCTGTGGATTGTGCTGTGACGTCGGTGCAACTGTTGTAGAGCTGTTTTGTGCCTTGCTGGAGGTGCTGCCAGGTTTAATTTACGTGGTCATATTTAATGTGTGACATCCTGTTAGGTCTGCAGGTCATGATATGAGGATGTGTGTCCACGTCATGCTCTTGTTTTCACCATTTTCCTCTTCTGCTGGGAGAAAAGCTGAGGTGGGACTGAACTGACAGACTCGCCAAAGGCACGTGAAAAAAATTCAACTTTATGATCTGTCAAAACCACAAGAAATCAGGAAGAAATGGTCTATAAATCTATTTTATTTTCACTTCATTATTCAGTCATGGTTTAATTATGGGCAAGCTGTATATAAGCTTATAATAAAGATAAATGTAGCTTTTGTCCAAATGTGGTAGGACATCAAACTTCCATTCTTTCTACTGGCCAGCAGGAGGCGACTCCTCTGTTTGCTGAAAAACTTGTAGCGGAATAGAAATCTTTGAAAATATGACCCTACTGCTCCCTTGATTTATGACCTCAGTAAACATTCTCAGGAGCAGTTTAAGGTCCAAATCGCTTATTTAAGACATGATGTTATTTTGGTAAATTATGATCATCATTAGAGTCAAAAAGAAGAGTAAGAAAAGGTATGATTTACTGTGGAACTGGCTAGCATCAGCCAGTTAGCACTCATCTTCATGCTTTATAACCAGTCTGCTAGGGTTGTTTTGATGGACTTGGATCTCCACTACAAACGATGATCAGAGTGATCATCAAATGGCTTGACAGTCCAGGCAATTTACCCATTAATGCTCGCACTTCTTCACTCTTTGAAATGCATGTAGGCAGAAGTAATAGTTCATCATCCCAAACGAGAAAACAGGAGTCTGTTGGTTTCATTTTAAATTAGAGGTTAACTTGACTCTGCATTTGTGGTGATGCTAGGTTATCTTCTCTGCTGAACGTTTTTCCACCATCGGTGAGCGACTCTGCTGTGTGTCTGGGTGTGCACAGTGAGACTAAACAACAATTAGTTAGAAGAACAACGGGCATAAATAGAAAGAAAAGGGGAAAAAAGGCGCTTGAGCACTCCCAAAAAGAGTCTAAACTCGCCTATGATAGCCGACCTTTCTCTTTATGCTGGAAGTAAGAAACTTCTTGTCTTCTTTGCTTCACTCTCAGCGAACGCTAAAGGGTTTTTTGGGGTTTGGGTTGAGGCTCAGATGGTTGATTGTAGTATTGGGGCAAGAACCCCCAGCTGCCCTGCAATGTAATGTGACTGTGTGAATTTTTAACTTGGGTGAATTAGGCTGTTAGTAAGAAAGTGTTTTGAGTCCTCAAACAGCGTAGAAAAGCACAGTATAAGTACAAGTCCATTTACGATTTGTGTTCAGGCCACACATTGTGCGGGAGGATAAAGCTACCCTAATAGGTGCATGTAAGCGTATCTTTTATATAGAGACTTTTCTGAGAAGTCATCTGCATGTCCTGGTAGAAAAGCAAGCGTAAAGGTCCCCTGTGAAGGTTTCCTAGAGTGATTTCCAATTAAAAGCATTCAGCTTCATTCAAGAACCAGTCAAATGCAGCTTTGCTCTTGAATATTACACAAAAATCCTGAATACTGAAGTCCAGACCAGAGTCACAAACCTACAGATCTAGTTAGACATGTTGTTTTCATTCACCACTCTATCACAGGGCTAACGCTGTCCTGGTAAAGAGCTGGGTGTGAAGGTGAAGCTGTGTCTGCTACATTAGTGTTTTTTGGATATATATGTGATTATCATTCACTAATTTACCTCGCTTTTAGTCTTTATTCTTTAACCAAGAGACCTGGTTACCCAATTAGTTTTTTAGCCAGTTGGGCAACTCCAAAACTGTTTAAATTCTTTAAAATAAATTAACTTAAAAAGGTTTTTATAACAGTATTCACCCACATTTTATGGGCTTGTTTTATTTGGTACAACAGCCTCTGAAGTGTGAACGGGCACCTGTGCGTCACAGCTGCATCTTTAGTATTTTAACAGGAAGTCATCGCTTTCTGTGGCACTTGAAGTGTCTAAGCTGCTTTGTCACAACAATTAGCCAGATGTGCATATTTGATTGCATGAATTTTGATTATATATCAAATATAGCAAATGACTAAACGTATCATTTATGCCTCGAGTTTAATGTTATCTCGCTTGGCATTAATAGGATATTATCATCAGTGTGTAATGTTATTAAAAATGAGGAATAAAAGTGTTCAGGATGCAGTCTGGTTGCAGACTGGTCTCTAGGACAGGACCTTAGGCGCTCATTGAGTCCTCTTATCATACATCACCTTTCCCTCTAACATTTGTCTGTCATAATGTGTCTAATAAAGTGGCTGTTTTCTCTCCCTTTACCTCCAGTTAGGTTCACATTACTCTGATATTTTTTACCTGCCTAAGCAGAGTGCAGCTTTGGATTCATGCTGTTATGAAACAGTGAGCTGCTGTCGAGAGCTTCATGGCATCATGCAGCAGCTTCTCTTCAGGAGGCTGCTGTGACCGACCCTCATGTGGACTATTCTTAGATCCAGTTTTCTGGGTCAAAACTGCAGAGTCTCTCCTCTACCTACCGCCTCTTTCATCGGTGCTCTCGTAATTTTTTCTGCCCTTCTGGTTTCATGTTTCTGTTAGTTTTTGAAATATATTAAATTTACCTGAACCAGCTTTAAATTGATGTTTTAAAAAAAAGTTCAGGTTGTTTCATCTTCAGAAGAAGCAGTCTCACCTGTAGATAGCATTAAAGATAGACCTTGATGCCACCATTTGTTTGTTCTGTTGAGGCTGAAGATGATTCTTCCATCATCACCATCTTGAAGGTCACTTTTCAGACCAGGAAGCTACAGCCGCCTTTTATACTGTCTGTTGTTTCACCCCACCGGGCATTTAAGCAGCTCTTCTCGAGTCACGATTCTCTCATGTTTATATTTTTTTCTTCTTGCTTCAAATTGGAAATTTAAGGTTTTGCAAGTCTTGTGAACTTTGAGCCTCAGTTAAATCTTTCCTTCTCTTTAGGTTCTTTCTATAGCCTCGTCTTCCCTGAAAAAACCTACTAAAATCCTAACCCATGAACCCATCCTTTCACAACATGTGATGTTCAAAGTAACCTTCAAACTAACATTCATCAAAAACTATTTCCTTTTCCCCCTATAAACAAATATAGTTTATTTCCTCAACACACATACAGTAAGGTAAGTTTCAGACCTCCCCCTTTGATGGATTAGACCTCAGAGCAAGTTAATACAGCAGTGATTATTGCAGACTGTCTCATCTGCTAGTACAGCTGGTAATTTTATGCATGCTGCTTTCTCTGAAAAGCAGCGCTGCAAATTGGACAATTTCACACATCTCCATTGTAAATGTGTGAAATTAAAGAAATCACCACCAGTAACTGCAAATTTAGAGCAAACTGCAGTTTTCGCTTGTGTTAACAGAAAATTTTATTAGCACAGTCTGATCTCAAGAGTGTGAATCCACCAAGTGGAATCTAAGAATAAAAACTTGTCCATGGCAAGATGCCCAGATAAAGTCTATGTTGGGAAACACTGGGCTCTTTCTCTGTTGGCACTCTTGAGCTTTTGATCCCTTTTGTAGGAAACTTAAAATAGACTTTGCATCGTCAGGCATTGCGAGAAACAGTGGAGGACAACCTAGCCCGGAGTAGGATAATAACTGAAACTCGTACCTCGTGCTTATAGTTTGTAACTCAGTTCGCATAAGCGTGAACTAATTTATCCCACTGCAGTTTTCTACTCTGTTCTTTGTTATCACAGGAAATTGATGTGCATTAAGTTTTGTCCTCCATCCTGCCAGCTGAAGTTCAGCCAATCAGAGCGCGTGGTCACCAACAATACCAGTGGCGTCATGGGAACTATAGATACACACATACATGTGCATGCACACACTGTATGTGCATATCAGCTTTCCACAGTATCCGTTTAAGGATCAAAAATTTAAAATTTGCTCTAAAGATGTAGAGCAGAGATGAGCTTGTGCAGTTATCAGCCTCCCACACACACACACACACACACACACACACACACACACACACACACACACACACACACACACACACACAGATACCACACATGCAGCTTTATGGATAGAATAATGGCGTATCCTGTTTGCATAGCTGCCTTCCTGTTAAATTAGAGGAAAGGCCTGAATAGACTTACAGAGGCCTGTGTGTGTGTGTGTGTGTGTGTGTGTGTGTGTGTGTGTGTGTGTGTGTGTGTGTGTGTGTGTGTGTGTGTGTGTGTGTGTGTGTGTGTGTGTGTGTGTGTGGGAGGCTGATAACTGCACAAGCTCATCTCTGCTCTACATCTTTCAGCATGGAAGGCAGCATCACTGAAATATTGATGAACCAACTGTGTGTGTCCATGTGTGTTTTCATGTGTGTCTGTTTGGCTACACGAAGGCGGCATGTGTGTCGCTAGAGAAAACATTCACCGAGACAGAGAAATGTCTGCACATACACATCAAATATTAAATATATGTTATCTCACACGGCACAGAAAGTGAAAATTGGATTTTAAGAGGTACAAGTAATGTAATATTTTGCTAATATGATGTTGTATGAATTCCATAGATATTAAATAATGAATTTAAGCACTTTGAATTAAGCCACATAAAGACATGTTGGGTCAAAATTAGTCCAAAACGTACCTCTACATGCATTTGCTTTATTTTAAAGACAGCAGTTAGCTTATGCTAGTGTCAGTGCATAGTTTTGTGGTTAACACACTTGGTTGGCAGGTGGAAGGTTGCTGGTTTGTTTCTCAAAAACTGAGTTTTGTCAGGAGGTGCATCGGAGGTAAAAACTCCCAAATCAAGCCTGCGGAGCTACCTGCTTTACGGTTGCACCTACTTTTTTTGTAAGCTTTAGTCCCAGTGGTACAAGTATCACTACACACACTCAAATCTTTAAAGACTTTTTAGGCATTTTGAAGTTTTATATTTGCTTTCCAGATATCAGTTAGCGTAGTTAAGAGTAACAGAAAGTAACTAAAACTCGCAAATGAACTTATTATTTAGATAATTTTAGTAGATTTACTAAAGAAGAAACTACAGAAAGCTGAACTAGAGCTTAAGAGAGATCTTGACCCTAGGCAGGAATAAGTCAAGTGAGTTTTATTTATACAGCACATTTGAAAACACACAAATAGACCCAAAGCCCTTTACAGACAGACCAATTTGTAATCCAGCTCTCAAGAACTCGGGCCAAAGCACATCGCTTTCAGGACTGATGTGCTGTCTTTTCTTCAAGCAGCTGCATTTTTCTCAAAATGTTGAAGTCTTGCTTAAATCTTCCTGCAAAAATCTGCTGCAGGTTTGAGCATGAAAGAAATGCCACAGTAAATTTGTTGTACTCCTCTTGATATAAGGTGGCAGGTACATGCTGCACAATTTTACAGCTCAAATATTTTTATCATCACCCTCTTTTCTCCTGATAAAGTATAGATTTAAAAGCTTGGATTGACAGTGTACAGTGTTTTTTTTATCATCTACATTAATATGTATCAACAAATAGGAACCTTTGAGGAAAATTATTGTCAAATATGAATATCTGTATCTTTTATTGTGAAAATGTATGGCCTAAACAGAAAAACAGGTCAAATCACAAAATAAATTTGTATTTGTTTCTACTTGTGTTTGTATTCCAGCAAAATAGACAGATGTTCTGCTGATTGTAAGGCAATTCAATTGTCTTCTTCTTTTTACTTCTCTTTTCTTCTGCGTGTGTGTCTGCCCACTAGGATTTCTGTCTTTCTGCTGCACAGACCTGTTGTCGTCACATTATATTTATAGCCCAGGCTCCCAGCGGGCCCTGGCCTCGCTGTGATTGGCTGGCTGATGCTGATGAGCCAGCTCAATGTGCAACACTTCCCATTCTCTTCACTTTCCCATCAGCAAGTGGATCAGTCACAGCCAGAAGAATCTGAGCAGACACTTATGGGCAGATCATATATCCATAAATAAGTATGCAGGCTGGCACTCATATGCGCTCTCAAATACATTTCTAAATGCTTCAGTTTTCTTCTTCGGCATCCTCCTGCAGACTCCGCTGCTTCCCACAAAGTTTCTTTAAACTTTGCAGTTTCTGGTAATTTTGCTGTGAGATAAACAACCAGCTATCAGCACTGTGATAGCTTGTTACTGCGATTGAAAGCAACCTGTCTCCAAACAATTGCAGTCCAACTTGGATTAACTGCATTCACTTCCAGGCTGATTGGCAAAGCTTTGCTAATTATTGCTGCCCAGTTTATAAACACAGGCAGCCAACACAATGCAATAAATTTGAGTCTGTCTGCACCGATGAGTGCAGCTTGTCTCTTTGCAAAAGGGGACTCGACAGCTGGCATTCTGGTTATATTCATATAGAAAAGCAAGGTCACCCAGTGCCTATGTTATTTTGCAGTTAGACTGCCATTCCTGCAGCAACTATCACACTATCTATAAGCTTCTGGCTGCAAAGTGAATGTAAGAATTTAAGATGAATTTCTATGTAATGTATGTTTGTATTCTCCCAAACAGATTGCACGTAACCAAATAAACCCAATTATAAACTGGGAGCATTGGGAAGTTTCCTTGAAGATGATTTCTGAGTGCAAGTGGTCACAGAACTAAAACTCATTTTGGAAGCAACCATATCAAAGACAATGAAATTACAAGTTTATTGCACACAGTCACATCTGCTGTTTCCCCGAGTGTTGCTGTGGTATAAATTCTGTTAAGGCTTAAAGTGAGACGTGAGTGATGTTTTCTCTTGTTTAGCATTAAATTGTACTGAAAGAGAGTCTACTGTATCGAGCTGCTGTTCAGTTTCTCCAGTATATTTTGCTTAAGCCTTGTTTAGCACTAGCTATTTATGATAAAAGTCATTTATAGTCGTATCTTGTTAGCCAACATAGCATGCTTACATTAACCTTAACTGAGCTGTGTGTTTTTACTTGTACTACTCGTGTTGCAGGGACATAAATCGGAATCTTTTTATATCATCATTTAATTTTAGGACCAAGATTTGACTCAAGATTAGTATAAGGTTAGGTTGTGACTAAGGTTTGGCACATATTGTTATTGATTATGGTTTGGATAAATCATAAAAGGAGTGTAAGTCAAAATGATGTCCTTTAAAGTGATGGAAAGGCTTTGTGTGTGAGACTGAAACCTTGATCTGCCTGGATGTCTGGAAACAGAATCATGACTCCAGTGAGTCGACAGTCATCTGAGTGAAGGTCATTTGGCTTCCACCCTGAGTCATCGTCCTCCCCACGACCTCTTCTTGTTTTCCTGCCTTCTTTGTATCAGCTTTTGTTGCAGCAGCTTTAATCAGAAAAGTTAACTCGAAGATTTAAAAGTCCTTTTAACCATAACCATGACTTTTCTTTCTTAGCGTTTAAATTTATTGAATTTATTTATTGAACATGTATGCAAAGATTGAAAGGTTTGGTCAGAAGATAATGACGGGATTGTTTTGCTTTGTCTTCAAGAGAAGACTTTTGCTTTCAAGTCTCTACGGGTCACCTGTTTGTGACAAAAGTGAAGACAGCATCACCTTTGGTCCCTCTGCGAAGACCCAAAGGAATTTTTCCTCAGGCTAAATCTAATCAGAATAAGTAAAATGCTAACACAAGTCCTTAAAACAACTACACCACAGTCCATTTAATGCCACTAGCACTAAACTCCCCCTGTGTTTGTCATTTGCGATAACGGGCGAGGACTCGTTCACATCGGTTTTGAGTAATTTGAGGTCATTCTTCTTTGCAGAATTGTTTCAATTTAGCCACACTGGAGCGTTATGAGCGAGCCAAACCATCTCAAACTAATTCAAGTTCAGACCTTGACTAGGCCACTCTTAAACATTCTTTTTGTTTCATGAACTCTGACCTTAACTGAGGAAAGTGTGGCCTGGAGTTATTTAGATGGTTCTTTTGCGACCCTCTGGTTGAGTCTTTAATGGCTTCTTGAGGTAATTTTCTTAGGCCGGTCACTCCTGGGAACCTTCACCACTGTTTTCTCCATTTGTGGATAATAGCTCTCACCAGTTTTTACTGGAGTTCTAAAGCCTTAGAAATGGCTTTGTAGCCCTTTCCAGACTGATAGATGTCAGTGACTTTGTTTGTCATCTGTTCTTGAGTTTCTCTGGATTGTGGCATGATGTCTGTCTGACTTTACTTTGTCAGACAGGTTCTATTGAAGTGACTTCTTGATTCAGCAGGTCTGGCAGTAATCAGTCCTGAGTGTGGCTCGTAAAACTGAACTAAAACATGTGGTTAACCACATTGAATTCATCATTAATCATTTAAAAACTGCATTTTAGATTCATTTCTGTCTAGTATTAAAGTTAGTTTGATGATCTGAAACTTAAATGTGACAAAAATGCAAAAGAACTAAAAAATCAGGAAGAGACCAAATACTTTTTCACAGCACTGTAGGTCTTATTGGTAGAAATGCTTTCTTAAGTTCACATAAATGATGCCGCTGCACTGTTTTCTTCATTTTCATCATAACAGCTGATGGAAATATTGTTCTCGTCCCAGTGCGACACTCATTTTTTTCTACGCTTTAAATGTTATTTTGATTTAAGGCTGGAAATCAGTGCAGAAGCTACACTCTTGTTTGCCTGCTTTGTATTTGTATTTAGACTAACCAGCATTTATGCGCAGTATACAGCAACATTGTTGTTGGGTGTAATTGGGGTTTGACACAGTTTTATGAACCCACTGAGGCTCACAGTGGAGCTTTTTATAATCAGCAGACAACAATTCGCCACAAACCCCTCCCCCCCAGCGCCCAATTGTAAAGCGCGCCTTCCGGTGTGAAAAACTCACTTGTATTGGGCTAATAAGCAGAAAACAGGTAGCTTTTGTTACTTAATTATCTGACGGTAACTTCTGAACCCTCTCAAGACCTGCAGCCCTCACCATCCAGTCTCATTAATTTAATCCTTTTCTTTTGTCAGTTACTGCAGTAAACTGAGTTTCAAGTTTTCTGGGAGATTTTAAAAATTGTTAGAAACAAATTAAAGGGATGATTACAATGAACCATTTTAAATGCAGATTATACTGAAAAATATTTATGAATGAGGGCCAGCGTGTGATTAGTCTCTGCCCAGGCATAAAGAGGAACACATTAAACACTTTCATCAGTGCTTGTCACGTGTCTGTACAGAGCGCAGTAATTGCTATTTTTGTCTTGACTTTGTGAATGCAATAACTCGAGAATGAAGTGACGCAGAGTTTTCAAATCCATACCACATGTGCATCTGCTAGGAGACTGAACACTGGTACCAGTATTTTTTTAATTGTTAGTAAGGTGGCTCTAAAATTTGTTGCCACCAGCTGTATTTGTTAAAGTTAAGAAGGCTTAGTGTGTAATTATTGGGAGAGGAGAAGGGTTGCTAATGGAGAGAAATGCTGCCTGGGCAAGTATGTAATATATCAGTGTGAATTGCGGATGAATGAAATGTGCAAGCACCCGTGGGAAGCACTTTGACGGTTCTGGATTTAGATTTAAATGTTTTTGCAATTTTGAATCAAGCTAAAACGTGAGTTTGCTTTACAAGATTAGTGCGTGATGAATGAGACAGACTCAAACTTTGAGTTAAATCCAAAATGTTAAGTGGGTGTTTAAGTCACCGACATTTCACATCGTAAAGAGTGTGTGTGTAAGGGATCCAGCTAGCCTGTCAGGGAGGGCAGACATAGAATGCATGAGAGGGAAAATCCCTGACATGAATCAGCCCTTTAATGAAGCTGAAAGAATATGACAGAACACAAAGCACAGCGAACCGGTCGCTCAGGACACATTCACGCAGCAAACACAAAGACAGCTCAAAACAAAGAGGCTTTCTGTGGAAACCTGCTGCAGACGCATCCCCTCTGAAGGACTCCACTGTCCTCTGCTTGGGTGTGAGAGTGTGTTTTCGTGCTCACCCATACAGCCCATTGGAGAGCGAAAACCATATAGGCTGCACAGAGTTGACACATGCACACACTGTCTTTTTGTAATCTGGAATGTGACCAATGCATTGTCCGTCTGTGGGAGCTTATTTCCGTTTTCCTCTCTTCCTGTATTTCCTTGTTACTTAAATCGTCCTTTAGAGCAGGGAGGCAGATAATGACAAGAACATGTGCAATTTTCATAACTTGAAAATTGCATCACTGTGACTCCAGACCTTTAATCTCTGCAGTAACTAGAAAAGCTGTAATCAGAGGCTCGACATGATATTGAGTTTGGAACAGTCAAGTAAAGACATACATGATACTTGTAACTTACATATTCTCATATAAGAAAAAGTAGAAATTAAATCAATAAAAGTAAGGAGGGCAAGGAAAGGAGCAGGAAGTAAAACCAAAAGAAGACACAAGAGAAAAAAACCTTCAAAGTAAAATAAGAAGTAACTAAAAGACATAACTGAAGCTGCGACATGAAGAATACACTGTAGTAAAAATAACACCAGAGACCGGGGAGCACCGACTCCTGGATCAACTAGGAACAACAACAAAAACTACAGAATACCAGGGCCATGACACTGTCCCTGTACAAACGTTACAACAAAGCAGTGTGCAGGCATTATTAATTATTGTTGGTTAAGATCAAAGCTTAAGAGATCAACAGAGCTATTACAATGAATCCTAATGGGGGGTATGAGTATGTGCACAAAATATCAAGTCCATCCATCTGTGGTTGAAAAACTAGATCTGACGTATTCATGCTTTGCATTGCATTCTGGCATTTGCACAATATTGAACTAAAATGAAGACAGATTTGGCATGTTCACCTTATTTCTTGTCTCAAAGGCTTTCACAGGTCTGCAAACGAGTCACTGTGGTTGTTTGGGTTGGAAGCAAGACTTCACAAGAAGCGCTAGTCTGACTGGGAGAAGCTCAATACGTGTGCAATTGTAGGAGGACATGTAACCATCAGTGGCACTAGAGGATAGTCAAAGTCAAAGTCAGCTTTATTGTCAAAAACCATATCTTACACAGCGTGTGCTTTCTTGGCCAGGTAACCCCTGAAAAGGACATGTTAATCTCAATGAATACATTAAAGTGGTTATCGCTTATCATTACCTTTAGAAAATCAACAACAAGAAGGTGACAACATATTTTACACTGTAACTTTGCACTGCTTTACTTTGACACGGTTTGTGATTCTGCAGAGTTTCAGCAGGGCTCAGCTTGTTGTCGCGTGTCGTCATGTCGATGCTAAGCTGCCAGCGTCCGTCTGCCTCTTCAGCACAAAGTCTGCACTGACGAACACGCACAAAGACCCAATTGTTTAATGTCCAGATGAACTTATTTTGACCTCGCAGAGGTTCAAAAGCAAAGAAGTAAAACTCTCTAGTTCTTCTTTTCCATTAGCGTTCAATTTTTGTCAGCGAGGGTTGACGTCAGCTGAAATTTCTATATTAAGCCTTTGATTTATATTAATAACAGGGGTTTTATACCTCCTAATATACACTATTGTGTTGTGTTGTATTGTTTGGGCAAATGTTAAAAGAGCATCACAAAAGAAATAATAAGGAAAACACAAATGTACTGTGATCCAGTTAGTATCAATTTACAGCAGGCAATTAACATAATTGGTAGTTGGCATTAGCTGTTACTGAGTATAAACAGTGATCTAGAGGCACATTAAATGCTGCTTAAATGTAAGCTTCTTACTCCTTTTGAACACATTATTTATCCATCCTCTTCCGCTTATCTTTATCAGTGTCGCAGGGGGTTTGAGCAACTTTCAGCCACCATAGGGAGGGAGGAAAAGTACACCCTGGAAATTTTACTAGTTGTCACCAAGCCAACACATAGAGACAGTGAATCATTTACCTTCAAATTCACACCTATGATTTAGATTAACCTATGGAAACTGTGGGAGAAAGCTGGAGTACCTGGAGAGAACAGACGGAGAACATGCAAACTCCACACTGAAAGGCTTCAAATGGTGGTGTTGAACTCAGGACCTTCTTGCTATGAGGCAACAGTGCTAACCGCCACCCTGCTGTATTTATAGTAATAAATACACACTATTTTCCTTTGGCTTTTATGAACTGTGTGTCCAGAAATTCATTTGAGGATGTTTTCCTAATGATGTTTAATAGCAAAAACTGTTTTTCCACTTTCATTTTTAACAGTGTGCTTGTTTAAACTTTAGCTGTTTAGTTACTTTTTGATGTGACATTAAATACAGAACCCTGCAGGATGTGTGGCATTTGACGGAGAATATAAAGCATATAATAAAGTAGCTTCAGAAATATTAATCAAAATGTTGTTTGTTTTTTCAGGCGATGGAGAGCAAGCTGCTGGTCGGTGGAAAGAACATCATAGATCACACCAATGAGCAGCAGAAGATGCTGGAGATAAAAAGGCAGGAGATAGCAGAGCAGGTAAAGCGGTTTTTTTGCAGTAGTACACTAATTT
The DNA here is from genome assembly GCF_051167445.1 of Perissodus microlepis. Lineage (NCBI taxonomy): Eukaryota > Metazoa > Chordata > Actinopteri > Cichliformes > Cichlidae > Perissodus > Perissodus microlepis. The sequence goes on from NC_140475.1 coordinate 17,860,966, forward strand.
ACTCAGTACAGCTGCACAGTTCATACTTCAGGCATACATTTAAAACCTTAGGAGAAATATTTTCTGCAGCAGTTTGTTTAACATTTACAGTAATTAGTGTTTTCTGCAGCCTGGATTGATAAAAACACTCCAGAGCTGAGGGGAATCCACAAAAGAACAGGGTGATATTTGCATTCTGCTTTCAGACGCGTAAGGAGCGCGAGATCCAGCAGCAAGTGTTGATTCAGGATGAAGAGACGCTGGAACTGAGAGAGACTTTCACTTCTCTGCAGCAGGAGGTTGAAGCCAAGACAAAGAAACTCAAGAAGGTAAAATATCCCGATGATGCAGAAAAAAATCTGATGCACACAAGTAGAAATACAGTAGATATCCTCATTTCTACTCTCGCACACACTTTTGCAAAAGAGGTAATAGACATAGCAGTATAGGTGTGTTTTAACGTGCACACACTTACAGACCTTCCCTTTTTGTTCCTAATGTGAGAATGTCCCTCTTTACCCCCTTCTTTCCCTTTGACCTTTGACCTGGATCACAAATGACCCCTTGACTTGGACACTCGCTTCGTTCGGACACACACTTAAATCTCAGTACCTCAAGGTTTGTCCTGCCGTCCCTTTCCCTCCCTCCCTCCCTCCTTATCTGCCGTTTTACGTATTCACGCTTTCTGCACTAACCTCAGTCTTCCTTCACTTAATGGTCAGTTTGCTCCAAATCCCCCAGTAACTCACTAAACCTCTCCCTCACCAGTGCAAACACCGAACCTATTACATCCTTCCCCTCTCTTTCCGCGTCCCTATCTCGCTGCACGGACGCGACCAGCAGGACTAACACCGTGCGGCCCGTTGTGCGAGGGCGGGCGACAATGTAACTAATGATCCTTTGCTGATCTTTGCTGCCCTGATTCCCAAACGTGGGTCCATCTACTCCTCTCACACTGCATGATGCCGTCAGTCTGAAGAAAAGAGGGGGTGTTTTTCACGCTGTGCATTCAAAACTCAGTGGGCAGTCTGTAAAGTTCAGTGACTACAAAAATATCACTGACACCTTGTTTGCTGGAAAAGAAAAAAAAAACACTACTGCAGAACTCTATTTCTCAAAATAGCCAATGATAATTTTTTTTCCTTCCAAAGTCATTATTTAATGATCAACTGAGAAGTTGATCATGTTAACTGTTAAGTTGGAGGAATGATTGTAGCTAATGTAAAAAAAAAGAAAAAAAGATTGCCACGGTTACCTGTAGTTTTTCATGTTTGTCTACAAATACTCGCTGATACTCACCCAGCAGTAGTAAAACTTGAAAAAGTAAAAAAGTTTGCCTTTTTAAAAATGCTGGCTGTAGCGTTGAGGCACAGCTTTTATTTTGAAGGTGAACGTTCTCCATGTTCTTAATTTAACTGCAGCTTGGAGAGTAGCTGGACAGTGCTGTCACTGCTGTTCAAACAGTAGCAATATGCTAGCGACCTGAGCATTCACTGGATGGGGAATACACATTTTTCCTTAGGAACATGTGTCACAGTTTGTTGTGTTAACTGAAGCAATTCACTGAAATTAAATTAATTTCAAGCTTAAAGAGATTTTCAGGGACAAAAGGACATATTATCATGGTTTAGCAGAGAGGTGGAAGCAACTGCATACAAGTGCATGACATAAAGCAAAGAGCAAGCTTTACTCCAAAGCTGATAAGTCAACAAAACTAAATGATAAAAGGTGAAACCAAGTTAGCACTGAAGCAAAAAGGCTCGAGGAACAGCAGGAAAAACAAACTTCCGGGGATATTACAGCTAACACTAAAAATCAGGATGGAGACTGGGAAAGACAGAAACACTGCAAAACCAACAGGAACCAGAATTCAGTGATAAAAGCACTTTTAGCCACATTTTTTCTTAGCATAAGAAGAGAGTGAGAGTTCCTTTCTGTAATGTAACATTAAGGCCTCAGCTTGGAAGTCTAAATTTAACTGTCAAATCCAATTTCTGGCGGTTTTAAAAGGGATTTAAAATTTTAAGCTAGCATCTGTGAAAATCTGTCCTAAAATGGAGATTTGCCCCAGATGCTTCTCATTGATTTGACTTTTTTTTTTTTTTGGGGGGGGGGGGTTGCTCTCCGTGTCCAAGCTGCAGAGCCTGCAGTGTCATGATTCACAGCTGAAGTCAGGATTCGCCTTTATGTTTGAAGCCTCGGGTGAAGTCAAAGAATGAACAGTGTGAAATCTCAGGAGGAACCAGGAGGAGGAATTAGAGGAGGAGAGCTCCCATTGGCTGGCCTGTTCACCAGACACCAGCGCCTCCAGTGCTGTTGCTATGGGCAACCGAGCTGCAGCAAGTTGTAGACCAGTCCATCTTCACTGGGAACCTCAGGCCTGATTGCTCCTCTCGCTTGCTTGTCTTTGTCGTTTCTTCCAGCTGTACGCCAAGCTCCAGGCAATCAAAGTAGAGATCAAGGACGTGAACGACGAGCACGTGAGGAGCAGACAGGAGCTCGAGCAAACTCAGAACGAGCTCACCAGAGAGCTCAAGTTCAAGTGAGTCAACCACAAATCACAAAGAGTGCTCAAAAATCGCCACATACAGTACGGGATTCTTCAAAGCAATACGCCCCATTTAAAGATCAAACATAAGGCCAGGGGGCCAGCATTGGCCTGGCAAAGACCCCATTCTGGTCCGCAGGACGGCTTTAGAAAATATGATAGAGGGCATGCATTTTTGGGCTTTTAAATTTTACATCTTTTCCTGCTAATAAAGACTTCACAGTCACTCATAATACACCAAAATAGTTAAGTAATAGATAAACAATTAAATGACAGAAAAGTTCCTGTTTTTTACTCTCCAATATGAAAATTTTGGTTAAAAAACAAAAAGAAAATTTTCATCCATCATCAAAAAAAAAACCTAACTAACTACAGGACAGTAATTGTATACATGTATCATGTAGAAATTGCACCTCTTTATCTTATGTTAAAAATATCTCAGGGATTAAATGTATAATTAAACATCTTTAGAGTGATAGAAATGGCAGTTTCACTCGTCTCACCATCAAAATGGGCTGTATGTGGCCATTGATGTCAAATGTGACATCCCTCATTTAAATAGTTACTTCCTTTGCAGACTGAGTATTTACACTAAAGAAAAAATTGTGTTAGGCTTTTACCGGTTGTCTTTTATTCTATGCAAAAGTACGGCTGCAAGGTAAGCAGTTAAAAAATGCTTTTACTTGAAATCTGTTCTTGCAGAGGTAGGGGTTTTTTTTTTTTGCCAAACTCAGTACTTTTACAGTTTTGTTAACAGTTTTTTTCTTCTTTTTGTTTGCTCCCCTGCTGCGTAAACCTTTCTTCATTGTCAGAAGTCTACATGTCTCATTATGCTTTCCAAAAAGAGCCCTGCTAGCAGCTGTGATAGCCAGATGCTCTTTCTTCTTTTCCTTTTTTAAAATTTCTCTAAGCAGTGAAAGTGCTTTGTAATAGTATTGTAATAAGACCATAAAATATTTGTTAATCTTTTCTTTTAAACTTGTTTTTGTGCAGCCAGTTAAATAGCTAAGTTATGTTGATTTGAAGAAACAGCTAAACCTATAAAAAAAAGCTTCTAATCAAGAGTTCATTTATCAGTAGGTTTAGTGTTTATGAGTAAAAAAGACTTTACAAATTCAAAGAAAATAATTTTTTCTGTTTAAAATGTGAAAAGTATACAAATAAACCCCTAAAATCTTACTCATAGTGCATTTGCTATTACAACCATATGACTCCAGACTTGTATATGATATAAACCATTACTTCTTGCATCACTCTGTGTTGTGAACACGCAGGTATCTGATCATAGAGAACTTCATCCCGCCCGAGGAGAAGAATAAGATAATGAACAGGCTGGTCTTTGACCCTGAGGAAGACCAGTGGAAGTTCCAGTCACTTGTTCCTGCTGAAAGGTCAGCGTCTGTTTTCGATGTAAAAGAATAAACTCTTAAATTTAGTCAGGCTTTAGTTTTGATCTCTGGGCGCCGTGCGTCATATGCTTATCTCTTCTTCTCGTCTTCTTCCGCTGCTGTTTGAGTGGCATCCTCCTTTTTTTCTTCTTTTAGATGGTTTTGTTTTTGGCGTTTTGAGAATTGATTCCAGATTGGGTTTTTGTGTATCTCATTGATCCCGACTTTTCTTCCGTTCAGTAAATCCTCGCAGATGAAGAAAAGGCCAGCATCTGCAGTCGGATACAAACGACCCATCAGCCAGTATGCCAGGGTTGCCATAGCAATGGGAGGTCATTCCAGATACAGGGTAAGTGTCTGTGTGTGTGATGACTTGACGTCCTTTTGAGGACATAAAACAAGCCCACAAATATAAATCATTCAATTTTAATGTAAAGAAGTATGTTTTTTTTTTTGTTTTTTTTCATAAATCTTTATTCTGAATGTTATTTAATTAATTATGTAAATTTTTTATTTCCATTGTAGGTCAGTCAGTTTATATTCAGTTTAATTTGTCCTTTTGGATCCTGAAAGACTAAATATCAGTTTTTCAGTTTGAAAGATTTCAGGCATGATTTACTCTTATGGTTTTGACCATTTACTAGTAATGGTATTTTTTTACCATCTGTCAAAGTCAAAGTCAGACTTAAGACTCATTGAAATATAAAAACCAACACTAAACATGAACAATAAAAAACATACTGGAATCTTAAGGCACTGGAAATTGAAGGAACTAGAAACCAAGTGGCAAAAATATGATGTAAATCTCAGGATCATGACATTACTTTTTTTTGTTGCTTTGCTCATAAAAAACCCTTAACTATAAAAATGCACCATACTTTATTAAAGCATTTGCTATGAAATTGATGGACTCAGCTTTTACTAGAGTAACACAGCATTCAGTAAAAGTGACCGAGAGCTACTTAGCCATTAAATGAACCTCCCAGCAAGTAGTTTTTGTGCTGATGTTAATGCCAGAGCAGCTTTCTCTGCAGTTAAGTACTGACTTGTTGCAGTGGGGGCATCCTATTAAAGTACCATGGTCAAAGTCTCTTTGCAATAACAAATGTTTATAAAGGCAGATTGAACGGCTAGTTTCTTGATTTTATACACCTGTTGTTAAGGGGCTGAAAACACTTTTTTTCAATACTTTGATCCATATAATGTGTTACTAACTGTAGGTAATGTTTTCTTAATGTGTTCAGGCTGAGAACATCATGTTTCTGGAGCTGGACATGACTCCTCCAAACACCGCCTCAGTCGATCGCTCGAAGGATGGAGAACCGAACCAAAGTCCCTCGGTGGACAGCTCGCCCACCAAGGAGAAAGGCATTCGAAAGTCCCAGTCTTGGTGAGGTCAAATTAACGCAGCCTCTTCTCATATAAATAAAACAGATGTTGTCTTTCTTTATTGGCATACACTTACTGCACGCTGCTGCTGCTCAGATGTTTCTACATCTGGAAATAGAGCTGAGAATACTTTGTCATTTTTGTGTTTGAAACCCGCTTCCACTGTTCAGCCTGTGCATGTGACCTGTGAACTGTAAATGGTTTAGCATCAGAGCATCTCTACAGTAAATGGGATTATTCAGGATTAGCCACACCCTCTTGCCCTAATCTGATGGTTTATCTGTCATTTTCTCAGCTGCATAATCTCAATAATCTGTGATTGTACATATTATACATATAATATACAACTTTTTTGTTTTTTCAGGTGTCAGACTCCAAAATCCATGACTTCCTCCTCTTCTAATGTGTCCTTGGCAGCATGTCACGCTGCCACACCCGCAGCGGCACAGTAAAGCTTTAATGAAGAGAGCTTTTTTTTATTGCCATTATTATTATTATTATTTATTTGATCTCTCAACATCAACTTCCTCTTTTGGCCAGTGGCCGCCTTACAGACTTCTCAGTGAGGCCCACAGCTGGGACACAAACACACCACCACCACCTCTGCTGAAAGCTGACAGACTACATGGAAATGATCTTCTGGCAGGAAACTAAATGACCATATGAACCTCAGAAACTCTGTATAAATCAGTTCCTCCAGTTCCTCCTCCGGCAGAGCCCTTTCCTCTTTTGCATGTCAGATCATCTCTGAAAACAGCTGGCTGCAGTGCTAAACTGCCCAGACTGTTGTGTGTGTGTGTGTGTCTGTGTGTTTGTGTGTGTCTGTTGTGTACAAAGCGCCGTATGATTGCCTGTTTGTGTTTCTAGTCGTGACCACTGCAGATTTAAAGGTGAAGGTTTCATGTATTCTGGATTTTTCAAAGCAGGTTTGGTCTGTTTTCTATGTAGAAGTTGGACTTCATCGTCAGAGCGTTTATGTCAGTGTTGGCTTTTGGAAATGAGTACACACAAAAAAATAAGAATATATGATGTGTACTGTTGTCGGTCAGACGAGGTGCTCAAGACCTGAATGATGACCGTTGTCATTCCTGTTGCCTCCCATCATTTATCTGTCCCCCTGCAGTGTCTAATTTAAATGAAATGTCTTAAAAACTAATGTAATTAAAATGAAGAACACGAGGCATCTCACACTGTCAGAATTATTTTACTGGGATTTTAATTCAACAAACAAACACGGATGGGCGGATGGTGACCAGATACCAGCAAACTAAATGTGGGACAAACACAACGTTTGTCTGGGACAACGTGGGGCTCGTCTACAATGCTGGCAGGACGTCAAATATATTACATTAACGTGCAAATATTCCAGGTCTTTTGTCAAGTAAATAAGAATTAAACGAGGCCGAAGTGGTCTAATATAATAGTCTTTATATGCTCCTGTATCCTCTGTTATTTCAGCGCCTCCTCTGTGTGGTAATAGTCTTAGTGTTTCAGTAGAGATGAATCCATTTTAACAATTTGTTTGCAATTTTTTGCCCATTATGACATAAATATACTGTGCAAAACTGAAAAGCAACTCTAGCACAACAGCCAAACACTCTATTTCTCAGTATAAACTGCATCTTAATTTTCTTTGTTGCAGCTTCCCTGATATTTAGCAAAATCTACAAAGCTTGTTGCTTTTTGGTGACTTGGAACTTTCACTGATGGTCATAGCTTAAGACAGGCTAATCTTTATTTAAATACAAAATAAAGCCTTCTCTTCAGGACTCCATCCTGAGTCAAAACGTCAGCCATTGTCTCAGGACAAGGGGACAATAAATAAAAATGCTGTGCAGTCACACATGAACAGGGACATCTGATCATCCTGGATTCATATTAGATTCATGAATTATAAGTAGTTTGTGTCAAAAATGTGACTTTTTTTGAGCGGTGTAGAGTTCATTAAATAAGTAATACCATGTAAGTTTAAGCTTGCCATGAAGATAGTTTAACACAAAAAAACTTTCAACTAATGCATCTCATTGTGCCATTTGGCATCTATGAAAATGCAGTTCATGCATCAGGATGGGGTGAACCAGTCGATACTGCAGACTAAAATCTGACCTCCACTGAGGTGAATTAATGTGTTTTTTTCGGTGGCACTTTTTTCAAAAAGACTGGTGCCTCACAAAGATACATTTTATTAAGAAGACATGAAGTAAAAATGAAACTTAAGCAATTGTTTATTAAGTTAAGGTTAAGTAAATAATTAACCTTAACTTATACATACATATAAATAATTTTATATTAATCCTCGTGGAATATTTATACTGGTGGTCATGTGCACCAGTGTGACAGTATTTAGCTTCAGTTTTCCAAACAAAAGGTTATTTTATTAGAAAAACTGCTTCACTGAAAGTGCAAGAAATAGTCTTAACGTGGTGGAACCTATAAAAACAGCTGCTGCTACCTAAACTCACAGGAGGATGCATTTGCCTGCAGGCAACTGTTGTTGTGATTTGGTGCTATATGATATAAAGAAAACTGCGTTGAAATGAACTTCCAGCAACATCCGTGGAACACAGTGCAACTCCTATGGTCGACTGACACTATTTGCCGTATTGCCTTCAACAGTTATACGATAAAAACATTTTACAGGCAGCAGTTTAAACAGCATATGTAAGGAGTAAAAATATATAAACAATATTTACAACAAACGGCGGCAAGAATGGCCTGGACGTATCGACATATGGTTTAAACCCAATAATGGTCACTGGAATTTGGAAGTGACCATTAGAAATCCTGGTTGGCACTTTCTTTGGGACTTAAAATGTGAAAATAAGAGGCGGTGTTTAAGTTTTTCCTCATCTAAAGTCAGAGAAATCACACCCCGAGTCTGAAAATGTCTTGGAAGTAAAAAAAACAATCTGACTTCTGCCTGTAGTTGTGAATCAAAATGATAAATTAAGCCTCTTCTAAACAATGGAAACTTGGACACACGGGTTGTTTTTGGACTCAAAAACATGTCTCGTGTGCTGCTGAAGCCACACAAGCTGGCTTCAGTCAAACATTCCTTCATTCAGTCGTCTGTCAAAGAGCTTCACCAGCAGCAGCTTCTTTAAACCCATGATCAGTAAAGAAATGAAAACCAGAGGTTGCCATCTCAAGGATGGAGCACCTGTTGTACCCAGGAATCAACACGAACATATGTTCACTGAACACATTTTTCTTCTTTTTTGACATGTGGTTTCTATCAAATTGTACAGTAAATAAAAAAGAAATTTAGCAGGTTGTGTGCAGTCAGGTGTGCACAATTTAGTGTCACTGGGTTCATTACTTCCTAAAGGGTAAAAGGAGGAAACAGCAGGGGGTCAGACTGACTAACCATCAATGTATTATTGATGCGAAAGGAGGAACTGCAGCTAAACCCCCTCAGTGGGTGTACAACAGCAAAGAAGAGTCATTAACCCGTGTAAAAGTAAAGCGCATATCACCAATGTGCAGCACATCTCCAAACATCAAATCAACTGGAAACTTGGACATTCCTGAGATTTCTTGGCATTTTCAATACATGCTTGAGCTCTCACTGGGGCTGCAAATACGAACAGAAGTCCAAAACCCAGAAATATTTAGTTTACAAAAATTAAACCTTAGGATACATGGAGCCGAATACGACTTGACATTCTGGTTTTAGAATTGTTTTAGTTAAGGGAGCAGAGTAAACACTCGTGCCACTTTAATGCTCAGTTATGTTAGACGTAAAGGTTTGAAACGGCAAAAACAAACAATTTTCTAGTTACAAACTAATATCAGATGCTTTTGGAATGGTTAAAGCCATTTAGAAACACACACTGAGCATTTTATATGTTTAGATATCGGTATCTGAGCCTGCAGCTGACCCAGTTTTTAATGTGTATATATAAATATCTAAAAATAGACTTTAACTGCTCTGAAGCTTCTTGTGTTCATATTGTATAATGGAGGTTAAATCCATTCAACTGCTTTATTGCTGATACTTCTGATACAATATATTGTGCATTTATTTGGATGCTCGTATTAAACATGGACAAGGTTACAAATAATGAGGTCTGTGTTTGTGGAAGTAATCTCTGTGAGCTTCACAGATTACCATTGTATGGTCTTTACCTTACAATATAAAACTCCTTGAGGTCCTTCAGACCGTGTTGCACATGTATCGTCCTTTGCTAAGTGGTAGAAGATCAGCATAAATCTTCCTTACAATCAATAACTGAAAATGGAAAATGGATGTAGCTTACAGGTGTGACGCCACTGCGGAAGCACTATAAGCCGGGGTGGATGCAAAAGAAAATCTGTATATAAGAGAAATCACTAAATACTATCCTGGTGAATTTATGCTGGCAGTTAGAGTTAGATCATAAGTTTAAAGTCTTTAGCATATGAGGGTGCAGTGTCCCTCAGTTCTGCAATGAGATTTTCCTCGTGCTAGTGTTTGATTTTTCGTACCTAAGACAACCTCAAGCCTCCAAAAAATGGGACATCAGTCCATATTTTGAGTTCAGAACTTGGAATTTCTTTCTGGTTACAGATAAGTGCTCAAAAAACAAACAAAAATATAGAGATTTAAGAAAATAAATTCACACAGAATGTTGTTTATGATTCTGAAAGACCTCATTTAAATGCTAATTTGTGTATGCTGTTTAATCTGCAGCTTCAGTCCTGCCCCCAAAACACTCATGAATCATGTTTTAATTTCTAGGGCAGACAGCGATGCGAGCATGAGCGTGATTTTTTGAATAATGTAGGAACAAAGGTATGACGTAACGTAAACAATTTCCCTCTGAGTGCTGCTAATTTATAGACATTTTAGCTGTGGCTGTGGGGGTGGGGAGGAGGGAGGCGAGGACGCGGATGGAAGAGAGGAGGAGGGGTGGATGGATGCAGGCATCCAAAGACAATCAGGAAGTGAGGAATAACTGTGGAGGAGGTGGATACTGAGCCTGTTTCCATGGTAACCTGCCAGTAGAGGGTGAAGGGGATGGGGATGGCATCGATGGGGGTTTGTGTGTTGATGTATATGAATGTAACATGGTGGATCAGATGGCATTGACGGAAATAAAAAAAAAGATCACAGCCTCCTTCTCATCAATTTTCATCCTCAAATCAATAAATTTAGCATTGATTCGTTTTAGGCAGTTTCATTTTCATGCGTGTTTTTTCTGGGCAAAGGTGAGCAATAACATTTCACTTTATTTGCTCTCACTTAATCTTATTAGTTATGAGGCCATTAGCCTTGTTAAGACAGCCAATACTAAAACACAAACAAGTTCACCAAGAAGAACGCCGGCTCTAAAATACAAAAATGAATGGACTGTGAATCCAACAGTGTGAATCTGCTGTGAATACAGGAGGTCTGAAGGTGCTCTTGAAGATGAAAACTGATCACAACAAAGAAAACAAATGTTCTTCAGCTACTTGTAGACATACTTTGCGCAAAAGATCTATCACATGATGGCATTAATCAATCAACATAAAGGTAGAAACAGTTAACACGTCATGTTAGGACACAAAATATTTAAATTTGCTAAAATTTACGCCATTTTAAAAGTGCTGAAACGAAAATGAGATAAAACAGTAAAATAAAGGCAAATGAAGGTTTTAATACTGACCTTTGCTTTGCATGAAGAATATTTTGCTCATACTGTCTAAAATGAGTGACATAATATGAGGAGGACACATAGCACTGTGAAAATCCGAGAACAGGATCTGTGGGAGAGAATCTGTAACAGCAAACAAGGTGAGAGAAATGTTTTCATCTTTTGATGGGCCATTAAAGGCTTGTGATGTCTGATGCTTTTATTGTGAAAGGAGAAAGTGATAGCAGAAGAAAAGGAGGGGGGAAGGACAAAAGGTGACAGGAAAGTAGAATCACAAGCAAAAGGTTCATCATCATTTATTTCATCCTGTGAAAAGGATTGAATAACAATATAAGATTTCAAATAGATTTTCAATGTGAAACTGTGTCCAGCCTGTCAGATTAGTATTTTGTGACTGAGATGATGTTGTAGGCTCAAATAGATTAAATCCAACGGGTTAATGCTATATTTCGCACTTGATTTCATCGTCCTGATTACTCTTCCTGTAAGGGTAACTTTACATCAACAATGTTTGTTTTCTAACTTCACGTTAAGCCGAATAGATTTATTCAGTTATTATCAATATAAATTCAAATTACTTTTCAGAGAAACCATGAGAGACCATGTGGCAGGTCAGCCATGATTCTTTTATTGGTCTTATGGGGTTTGCATAACCACGGATCTTGTATTTGCACGTCAATAAGTATTTAGTGAACTATGATTTGAAGTCAGGGCATCATTCAGCTACATATACACTGTTTACTTCCCTTTGCTGTGATATAAAAAAAAACCCATAATAGCCATCACTGACATGTTTTAGTAGTTCTAGATTTTCAGCTATAAGAAATGCTGTTACAGAATTTATTAGAATCATGTAGTTTTGAATTTTGCAGCCCTGATTGCTGGTTATTACTCGAAAACTAGCACACAAGTTTCCAGGTAATCATCACACTTCTTGTCTTTTGAGTTAATAGATTATTAATGTGTAATAAGCTACAATACCAATATGTTATCAATATTTTAATATACTATGGCTAATTGGTTGTTACCTTGGTGTTTAACTGGTAATAGCTTGCTATTTTCATTTTATTAGCTTCTTGTTAACACTTTATTACCTCACTAGTACTACATTATTATCAAGTCATAAAAGAACACTTATATCTTAAATTAAAATCACATGTATTAAATGTTTCAAACCTAAATTAGATTATTGATTTGCTTAGTTATAAGTCTTCCAATGATATATATTCATAGTGTTTATATGAATATATAATTACACAAACATGTTAGATATGATTCCGCGACACACACGCACACATGCACAGGTCTATAAATCTGAGTCTTATCAGCAGTCTGCCCTCAGTCCTCCTGCTCTTGATCTTTAATATTTAATGAAGAGAGGAGAGACCTGCTTTATTAGGATGGTAGGAGCACATTTGGTTCAATAATTTATGCAGTTACAAGCAGATTATAACAAATGGAAACACAGAAAACAGAGAATGAGTTCTGCTGACGTTCATTTTGGAGTCCCGGTTTAGCTGTTACACCATGATGTGTTTTTGTGTAGATTCTAAAAACGCTTCAGTTACAGTCAAATGAGCATTATTTTTGTTGACCTCGTTCTCTACTTATCTCGCCTCAGCAGTTACCAGACCCAATTTAACCGCTAATGCAGCAGAGTTAATTTTATCTCTTGTGAACTCCTTGATTTATTTATTTTTAGCTGGATGGAAGCAGCTTCACTGTTTATATCTAACCGATCGGACATCTGATCGCTGCATTGCTGCACAAAAATCCCAGCACTGAAAAGACCTGCTGGTGTGTTTTCAGACGTGGCCTTACTGTACTGAAAAGCATCATGGAGGTCAGTGATTATTGACTGAGCTGAGGCTGCCCTCTGCTGTAAGATGTCAGCAAAAACAGCTGCTTTAGCATGAAAGGACACAGCTCATTTTTACATGTAAAATACATCAGTATATCACATCAGGCTAAAATAAAATACCTGCAAAAAACAAAACAAACAGCCTTCACGTGAGTTAGAAAGTCCCTTTAAATTAATGGTTCTACAATGTCAGTGAAAACAAGTTTGATTTGACTGCAGATTTACAGTAGCACCAGCGCTCATGTAAAATGTGACTTTGAATATATAAATGATTCTCCCAAGTTTCCTTCTGTTGTATAGACCGACAATAAAAGCTGGCTTTTGTGGCAGGAATCTAAGTTTGTCCTCTTTTTGTCCATCTAATGTCCAAGACCACAGGGACAGAAGAGACTGTGAGACGAATCTGTGATCTAACTTCAAATGACAATTTGAACCAAAAGACCTGCTCCAACTGATTTTTAGTCCAGTTTTTGTTTACTGTGGCATACATCAGCCTTTTCTCCTCGACCTATCGCTCAGGATTTGTTTTCCTATTTCTTAAGGACAGTTATTTTTAGAGATACTGTTTATTTGCTGTAGGTGGTTTTTAGGCTTTTAACTTCTTTTTTTGTATAACATTTCCCCAATTTCCCCTTTTTAAAGACACACTGCAAAGATTTCTGGTAAGCACTTTTAAATGATCCTGAAGACCTTCAAAGGCATTTCTGTGTATTTGATTCACTTTGTTTTGGGATATATCAATGATTGTGACTTCTTGTTGCAATGCAAATATTCTGCTTTTAGACAGATCCAAAGAAAGGATTGAACTGTTGTGCAAGCCTTCAAATGTGCTGCGATCTGGATCAGGAAGATTGTTGAATGAAAATCCTCTGCTCATGTGCCCTGACCTAACTAACCTGTTTAAGCATTTTCATGCAACCATTAAATAGCACAGTTAGTCTACCTCAGTTTGATTTGTATAATATGAAAAAAACATACATACATGTCACATTTAAAAACATGAGAATATTACATGTAAGCTTTAAATTTCCAGTTTATCAAACAGCATTGAGCAGTCCTTACCTTTAAATCTAACCTCTCTTCTTCCTCCACTTTAAACTCTGACTATGGACCATGTTTATTTTGCCTCTTCTATCTGTTTTTACGCACCATCCCGTGGTGATTAATACACAAGCATGATCAACTTTCATGTGTTCCAGTTCAGGCTCAAATCGGTTTGATGTTTGAAGGCTCGCAGTAAAATAATAACTCCCCTCAAATGTTAAACCAAAAGTACTCAAGTCACTTTACTCAGGTAAAGTACATATACCTGAAAATTCTACTTAAGTACAGTAACGAAGTATTTGTACTTTGTTACTTCCCACCTCTGCAGAAGTTCTTTATATCTAACACATTCTCGTTTATGATAGGTTTATGCTTACAAACCTGCAGGGAAACACAGATGGCAACCACCTGAAGGCCCATCGTCCACATCACCGTGTTCCTTAAAAAAGAAGTTTAAATCTTCATTCTTGGGTTAAAAAAAATGATGTTGCCTGTCCAAAGTGAAAAGCTAAATTCTACAGAGGATTCTGTGGCTGGGTTTTTATCTGTGGGTGTTCACATGTGTTAGGTGTTACATCAGTCACTGCAGGATAAATATAATGCTGAACGGCATTCCCCTTTTTCTTTTGCAGAATCCAGGTTCACATGATGAGGGGAAATACCTTGCATGTTCTGCAGTCCTCTGCTGGTGTGTATGTTTTCCTCCTGCTGGACTTTGACTTTTGACTTGGCTCATGTGTCCTTTTCTGGTAGGGGGTCCCGTTCTGTTTGTTCCCCTTGGACTCTGGTTGTTGATTTGGACTTTTCTTGTGGATTTTCCAGATGTACAACTTCATAAATGAACAAGATGTGCTTGTATGATCTCCCTTGTTTTTGGTTAAAAACACGTTAATTACAAATGAATCAAATGAACATTATTGTTGTTGTTGACTTCTTTCCCTACTTATTTTCCACAGCGGTTATCATTTGAATTTATATGTTATGTAATCACACCAGAGTGAATCTTAACAAGCTGGAAGCAGCTTCAATGTTTATATCTAACTAATCAAACATTTGACTGTTGCAATGGTAGCAAGAAATCCCAGCAGCGAAAAGACCAGCTGGTGTTGTTTTAGAGGTGACCATACTGTACTGAAAAGCTAGGAGGTTAATGACCAAACTGAGGCTGTCCTCTGCTATAAGATGCCAGTGAAACCAGCCGCCTTATCATAAAATTTCTGAACTTACTTGAAGGACACACAGCTCCTTTTGAGCTCTAAAACTATATAAAATCTCTACCTAAAGTAAAATACATGCAAGAAACAAATACTCTTGCAGTCTTTGTTGGGCTATAAAGTGCTTATAGGTGAGTCGGTATTACACTTTCAATGATAGCACGTTCGATTGATGTGCAAATTTACAGCTTCACCAACAAGCATGCAAAATATGACATAGATTTGAATAAACTGTAAATGATTCACCCAAGCAGATGTTGCAGTCCTACAACACACTGTGCCTTTTGTGGCGGTAAGTCACATTATGTCTACATTTCTTTTAAAAAGTTTAAGTTTGTTCTATTTTTACTCGTCTTAAGTTACTGTGCCATTAATTGGAGAAGAGGAAACTGATTAAGACAACAGGGAGAGACAACATTGTAGTATGGGATGTACCTTTAAACTCCCCTTCATTTTCCTCAGGTGGTGTTTAGTTTCAGAAAAGAAATGTTTGGAAAAAGGTGATTGTGCAAAAACTTTGAATATCGTCAGCCTCGTCATGTCCTTAAGTACATATTTAGTACTAACATGTTGGCTCTTGACTAATAAAGAAAATATTTAAAGCAACTAATTCATGTTAAATATGTTTACCTCCATATGTGTAACTGGGACTAGTTTTGTAGTTTTAGTGGATGAGTCTGCTGCGGATTATTGATCAGTGTGTACTTGCAGATGTCTGTGTGATCGAGTCAGTCTGAAAAAGGTTTAATAGATCAGTCAAGTACAATTAGTCTTTTCTCTCTTCCCTCAAATTTGAGCTTGTTTTTCTTTTCTTTTTTTCTTTTTAAAGGATTCACTTCATATCCCTTTAATCGTTCCCTGACCCCCTCAGATTTTGCATGGACTACTTGATTTGCCTCGACCTCTACATTGGGTGCTGTTGTGGATGAATCTGTTTAAAACCCCCTGAATTTCTGGCAGCTTCAAATCAGCCTGAATCTACTAGAGAATATTCATCCATCCTATATGGATCCTCTTCTTGTTTAAGTTAAGTAGATCCTCTTCCAGCATCCACAGGGGTCCTGGACAGGACAGCAAGTGATTGTTCTGGAGCTCCATCTGCTGTTGATATCATAGAATAACATGCATCACTTTTGTGGAAGGTTTAGAAATGAGTACTTCAGAAGGAAAGCTCAGGTTGAGCAGTTTGCACACAAAGTTAGAGAAGTAAGGTTGACATGCTTTGGACATGTGCCGACGAGGAATGGAGGATATGCTGGACGACGACTGGTGAAGATGGACCTCCAGGCAAAAGGCATGAAGACCATATAGGGCGATGTTGGCAGGTGATTTGCTGCAGCGACCCCTAAAGGGAGCAGCTAAAAGAACAAGACTTAAAATTGCAGTACTGAACTTGTCTGGACTTTTACTCAACAAAAAGTAAGTAACATGCCACAATATTATGCAGCCCCTTAATGGCCCCTGAATTTTTAAACATCCTGAATTCACCCCCAGCTTTTCATGAGAAGAGACCATAGCTTTAACTGGATTTTTTTTTTATTACATCTGGGTTGTTTTTTTTGATAGTTTCAAATTCAGTTCACATGCACAACTTTAATCAATGATACATGACACTGGTACACTCCTCCAGCGATTATTTCATCATGATTTTCCAACTGAGAAATACATTTTTGCTCTTTTTTAGCTGCTTTCACTGCTGTGAGACCATAGCAGAAAACTCTATCAGAGGAACATTATAGACACTAGCAGGAAATTCACATCTGAGCTCTTCAACAGGACTCAGCAGCGTCACGTTGGTCTCATTCAACCAAGTCAGGAAGCTCTTCAGATCAGTGTTGCAGTGGAATCGGTTCATCCGGAGGTCGAGGAAGCTCAGAGAGCGGAAAGTGGCAGGGTTAGGCGAGGCTATGAAGTTGCTGGAAAGGTAGAGTGCTTTTAGACTTGTTGGAAATGCGTCAGGCTGGATATATGTCAAGGCGTTGTACGAGAGGTCCATCTCTCTTACTGAAGTGAGGCCCTTGAAAACACCTTGAGGGAGCGACTGCAGCGCATTGAAGCTCAAATTGAGACCAGCAACATGCCCAAAATTGTCAAACAGATTGAGACATTTACCCTGAGCCCAAACAGACTGCAGGGAGCTGCTGTGAAGATCAAGAACTGTGAGATTATTCAGACCGACTCGTCTGCTGAAGGAGCAACTCCTGATTCTGTTTCCTCCATAAAAGAGATGCCTCAGCCGTTTTAAACCGGTCAAAATGGTGGAGACATCCTCCAAGTCTGTTAATCTGTTGTCCTGAAGGTCTAGATGCATGAGGTGACTGGCAAACTGAGAGATGCTGCTCACTGATGAGGGCACCAACTTGTTGTCATTCAGTAAAAGAAAATCTAAACTTGGTAGAGGAGCAGGGAAGCCTAAATCTCTCAGAGAGTTTCCTGTTAGATATAATAATTTCAGGTTGGGAAGTCGACTAAATGACTGATAACCCAGTGCACCAATGTGATTATGAGACAAATCTAATACCTGGAGGTTTGTCAGAGAAGCAAATGTGTAAGAATAGATTTCCCCAAGCAGGTTGTGTGACAGGTTGAGCACTTTTAAATGATCCTGAAGACCTTCAAAGGCATTTCTGTGTATTTGATTCACTTTGTTTTGGGATATATCAATGATTGTGACTTCTTTCAGTGAACTAAACACCCCCTGTTGCAATGCAAATATTCTGCTTTTAGACAGATCCAAAGAGAGGACTGAACTGTTGTGCAAGCCTTCAAATGTGCTGCGATCTGGATCAGGAAGATTGTTGAATGAAAATCCTCTGCCCATGTGCCCTGACATTTTCAGATGGGAGATTTTTGTCCCCTCAATGGCTTTGAAAAACTGCGTGCACTGGCCCACACCAAACCCGTTGCTTGACAAATCGAGTGTCTGAAAGGTCAGATCTCTGAAAGGATTCCCACATTTGTTCCAGTCAAACTTACCGCTGGACATCTCTCTCAGGTACACTGAGTTTAAGTTCAGAACTGTGAAGGTTTTTCCCTGAAAGGCAGCAAGATCAGACTCACAAATTTTATCAATTTTGTTCAGCTTGAGATTTAGGTCTTTTAAATGAGTCATGTTGACAAAGAAGGGAGAAGGCTGGAGTCTTTTTATGTCGTTACCGAAGAGGCTCAGAGTTTGTAGGGACAGCAGCGGTTCTAGATATTTGTCCCTAAGTATAGATTCTTTAAGTGAGCAGTAATCCAGGTTGAGAATCTGTAGACTTGCCAACCCATCAAAGGCCTGCGGCTCCAGCTGAAGCCCGACGTTAAAGTCGAGTGAAAGCCTCCTCAGATGTTTTTGTCTGCTGAAGGCGTGGTTCCTGATCACAAGCTGTGCATGCTGTCGTCCGAGGTCCAGCACCTGCAGCTCCTCGAGGCCTGACAGGGAGGTGGAGTTGATCTCACTGATGTGGTTCATCTCCAGGTACAAATGGGTGATGTCAGGAGGGAGAGGAGGAACCGAGCGGAGGTTCTGGAAACCACAGTATGCTACGGAGCCCTTTATGAGGCATGATGGGAAACAGCCCGGCACCTGGAAGTTGCACATAGAAATACAGTCGAAGCAGTCAGTCATCAGAGTGAATCAGTCAGCTTCCACAAACACAGATACAGGAGCTCTTTCATACCACACATGAGTGGTTGCTTTGTTGTTTTTGAAATCATTTATTTTACTTCTTCTTATTGTTTTGCTATTATTGTTATCATTGATGTTATTTTTTTATCACTGTAATTATTCTGGATCTATAATAGTAGGATTTCTCAAAATTTTAAGTATTTATCAAGTATTTATTCTTTTTTCTAGTTGTTAAGGACTTTATTTTTGTTTTAATGGCAAAAATTAGACTCTAAATTGTATCATTCTCCTACTGTGAGAAATTTACCACTAATATCTGAATAATTTCAGAGTCCTCCCAAAGATTTGAACTATATCAGAATACAGTGATAACACTGAGCACCACAGACAAAAGAAATAAATCAAGTGCAAATGAAAGCTGACGAGCAGAAGCAACCCCAAAACAAACTATTCTTTTTAAAACATGTAATTCATTTTTGACCTCTCTCAGTTAGAGTATGTTTCCCTCCACACATTCAGAGCTGCTTTGTATATAATTTACATCTCACACACTATATAACATATACACTATATCACATGTATGATAAGTTTACATTACTAACCTGCAGGAAAACACAGATGGCAACTGCCTGAAGTCCCACCGTCCACATCATCCTGTTCCTTAAAGAAATCCTCTTTGAATCTTCGGTCTTCGATGAAAAAAAAAATAACGATGCGACCTGTCGAAAGCAAAAATCTGAATTCTGCAGAGGACTTTACTGCAGCGTTTTTATCTGTGAGTGTTTGCGTGACATGTGCTGGGAGGTACATCGACCCCACAGCGTAACCATGACGCTGAAAGGGATTTCCTATTTTCTTCTGCAAAGTCCAGCTTTACAACATGAAGGGAAGTACCTTGTTTACGTCCTGGGGCTAGTCCGGTACACCAGGTTGCACAACTGGTCCAAAAACATATGTTGCAGGTTTTTAATTATGCAAGTTACCATCAGCCTTCATGATATTATCTAAAGGTTTATGTTTGAAGGCATTGGTTCTGGTTTTGCTTACACTGTTGTTTGGTGACTCTGAGTTTTTGTGATGCTGTTGGGATCTGGGATCCTGTTTTGCTTTTGTGATGTTTCCAGTCTGTGTTTACTGTGTTTGCTCCTGTCTCCATGTTTAAGATTTGTCTTTTGGTCATTTCCTGCTCTTGTTTTGGATTTTCCTTCCGTTCTTCCTGAAAGCCTTTGTCATTTTTCCCAACTACACGTCCTTGAGTCCTCTTAGCTCCTTTCCTTATGTCTTATTCCTTCAGATGCCCCCGGAAGATGTGAGGAAGGAGATTCAAGCATAGAGGAGTCAAGGCAGCAGGCCAGAATGAGGCATCATCACTGTGAAGCAATGTCGGTTAAATATAATGCTTCATAAATTGTTTTCTCTTATTAAAAAAACGTTTTTAATGACTTCATGTGTAACAGTGGGTATGACATTGTTTTACAGTTTGAATATTCCTCTTTTACACACTGAAGGTAAGAACCCTTCTGTAAAGGATACACCTGTGCATCCTAGATTATACATCCTCTGGATGTTTTCTAGGATCTGAAAATCCTACAACAAATCACAGTGAGTTTGATTTCTAGGTCACAGGCAGGAGGAAGGAGGACAAAGGAGACAAGGTAGCACAAATTAGAGAAATGGGAAAAGCCTAAAGTTGCATCTTTGTTTTGCTTTTTTTTTTGGTTGGGTTTCCTTTATGCTCATTTTTGTATTTATTCATTCTTCCTCTTGGACTTTGCTTTTTGACCTGGCTCCCATGTTCTTTTTTTTGGCTGGGATTTCTGTTTGCTCCCCTTGAATTCTGCTTTTGATTTTTCTCAGTGATTCTCAGGATGTGCAATCATGTTACAGCCTTTAAAAAGCTTTCAACTGTAGGCACTAATAGACATATTAGTGTCCCTGAACAACATTGTAGATATTTTTGTAGCCAAATAGTCTGCAATTGGCATGGTTTAGCATTACAGTATATAGACAATCAATAGTTATTTGTTATTAGCTTGTTGTAGATGCATTTACCTTTAAAAGGCCTTTTTTGACAGTATCATTTTCATATTTCATTGATTACTTTAACATGACATCATGCTGTGGCTTTGCTCTGAACTCTTGTTTTATTCTTTTACTTTTTCTTGTTGTTAATATAATTAATGTTATTATTGACATGTTTGCTATTCAACTATTGTGAAATTAAATAAATAAAAACCTTTATTTAGTGTATATTAGTGATTGTGTTCTTGTTTCTACTTCTCTTGTCCATGTTTTCAGATATCTGTATAACTTCTTATGTCTTATGTCTGTTTTGCACATTTTGGCCTCATTTTTATTTTTTATTTTCAACTGAGTTTTTTTTGTCCTATTGTACTCTATTTAAGCTATGCTGCTGTTAGGTGTGTTCAGTCTTTTTGCCTGCTACAACATAGGTATCTCTGAACTTCTGGAATTAATCTCTCCCACCACATTTAGATTTTGATGTGATATATAGAGCTTTTTAATAGCCTGTAGATATGAATAACTCAGTTCATCTGCAGGTGTTGATGTTAGATGTGAAATTCTCTTATGTGCTGAACATATTTGGACACATCTGGATGTACCTGTAACAGGAAACTGTTTTAGTCACGTTTGTTCTTTTTTTTTTTTCCTGTTATGCAATCAATTTGTACATTATGTCACTGAGTTACTCTCTTTCCTCTCACAGTTTCCCAACAATTGTAATATATCTATATCACTAAAGCACTTCTGGATGGATGCAAACTGCATTTCGTTGCCCTGTACCTGTGCATGTGCAATGACAATAAAGTTGAATTCTATTCTATTCTATTCTAACAGCAGTCTTGCTCTTTCACGCATCAATCCTTTTCTGGTTTCTTTGTCACGTGTTGATTAATCCTTTCGGTACTCACCTAGGGAAGTTCGGCACAGAGGTGTACTGTATGTCTCAAAGTGATGAGTAAGCCATAGTTTCAAGCTGAAACTGCTTAACAAGTCAGTTTGCGCTCTAAAGTAAAGAGTCAAATAATGATTTCCAATATTTTAGCTCCATAATCAGTGAAGAGGTGTTTATAATGCAACAGCTCTCAGTGTGGGAAGGAGAGGTGTTTACTGGAGTGTGCGTAATTACTTAATCAGAAAGACAAGTAGCTGTCATAATATGATCAAATTTTAATTTTCATTGTAAGCTAATGAAACACTCCAGTGTAGATAAGTGTGTGTGTGTGTGTGGTGTGATCACACAGCGCTGTTGAATTTCACAACCTTGGGAGAATAAAGGTTGCGTGAAAGGAAGAGACACAGAGGTGGCCCGGCATTGTGCCAGTAATGCTACAGCAGTAATTAACACACAGAAGCCGATGATCAAGGTCACAACAATCCATGATAACAATATTGTAAGGCTGCAGTGCCGTGTCAGTCATTATTTTCAGTACTAAAAAGTTGCCTGGACATTTCAAGTATTCTTCCTGGACATACTGAATATCTTTATTCCAATGGCTTTATCTAATCAGCTGTGGAAAACCAAAAAAATTAACAAATCTGAGTTAAATTTCACAGCAGATTTGGAAACTAGCAAATATTCACCTTAATTAATTGCATTTTCCTTTTAAAAATAGACTTGTGATGCTTAAGACAAAAAACAATGCCGAACGCTAAAAAACCTGAAACATGACATAATTTCCAGAAAATTAAAAACATTTTCAAATTGGAGTGTTTATCGAACAATTTGGATTTTTTCTTTTAAGAAATTAAATAATATTTTTTCATATATGTGTTTTAATTGGTATCATTTTTGCTACATCTGGCATTTTTGATCAATTTATTTGGGTTTTTCTTGAAAAAAAATCCCACTAATGATGTAGAGGTCTCACAAAAAACTTATGTATCAGATACATATATTATAAATGTGATATTACATTAGCTACACTGTAATCTTTACAGTGCAGTTTATGCAAGTAATGAGTGCAGATGGAGAGTTAATCAGGTTTCAGAAATGGAAGATTCTGTTTAGTTCATCTAATTTTGTAAAACTAGACTTTGTAATGCTCAAAGAACATGGTGTCACTGTTTGTGAAGAGTACTATGATACAGGTGGTAATGCATTTTGTGCCATAACTGCAGCACAGCTCTGGATCTTGTTCCTTGCTTGAGTCACTGGAGTTTGTAGGCTCAGCTTTAGCATCACTTTAGTACAAACATTAATTTAAAATATTCTCAAAGGTAATTTTCCTCCTTATCCTCAAATTTCATTCAAGCAGCTGCAGTGGTGTATGGTTGCAATGCAAAGCTGCAGAAGTGCAGACTCCCACTACAGAGGCTTCCAGGTAACTGCCAGGAATGGATGCATTAAGTGCTGTACCATTGTAGTGGTAGAGAATGTAAACGATGGTATACCTTCTGGGTCTGAAAAGCTAACATGGGAGTTCCTTAAACATGCAGTTCCTTTAGTGACTCCTGTGGTTGGCAAAATGACTTCTGGCCCTCACCTTTGACCTCATCAACACTTTCCTGATGACTTCGTGGGATCGGTCACACATTTCAGGTCCTACCTAATAAAACATTGAGCTCATTTGGTAAATTATGGTCATTCCAAGAGTCAGCAAGGAGGGTAATCCAGGATATGCTCATTTGCTATTTGTAAATCACAAGTCGACAGCCAATGAGTGAGCAGTTGCACACTAGGTCATCACGTCGGGTTTCAAAACGCCAAGATGGCAATAGTGAAAATGCTCATTGCTTATAACATGACTGCAAAAAATAAATGGGTGGACAACCAGTAATCTGGACTTCTTTTGTTCATGTTGTTTGTTTTTTAGTTTAGCCCTGCTATAGGGAAGTTGTATTAGACAAAGAACTATTGTAGTGGAGTCAAACAGAGACTTAAAAGCACATTTAAGGACATTGTGTAGGCTTCTGACCTGTCCTTTTTGATCTTTGATATTATCTTTGTGCGTCTTTCTCTGTTAAAGGAAACTCTTCAAACAATCAGCATTTAACCTACTGGCACAGGGTCATTGCTGTCAGGCTACATGCTGTATGTTTCCCTTCTATGTAGCCAAAATGATAGAATAATGGACACGAACGCAGTACACAGCACTACCATTGATATTTGGGGCTGGTTTATCCTAGTGGTCAATCACAGTATGGCAATGACACAAATGTCATGTGACCCAAAAAGCATCATCCCTGTAGACTATCATTATAAAACAACATCTGTAAAAACAGCTGCTTGCAGCCCATGAGAGTCATATTTGAAAAGCCAAGTAAAAAAAAAGTGGCTTTTATTTGTGTGATGTCATCATAATATAAAGTTTATGGGCCCGGTAAGAGTGTGAATGGGCCTGGGGGAGGAAGTGCAATAATCAGCAAGCTGCACCTGGAAAGCTTCTCTGGTTCATCCACATGGATGTACTGAGGAAAAATGGAAAGTGTGCACAAAGTTATTAAGGAAACTCCTCTAAATTCTTCTTTTTTTTAAGCAAGAGAACTGTTGGCATGATGTTCTTTTCAAGAAATGCTGTGCTAGTTTCATACAGTACCAGATGTAACAGGACTCAAACCTTCCAAAAAGTTCAACTGTTGTTACAGTCCACAAAATGTTTTGTATTTTAGCAAATGTGAGACGAGCCTTTGTGTTCTCTTTGGTCAGCAGCGGTTTTCATCTTGGAACGCTCCCGTGGATGCGATTTTTGCCCAGTATTTTTCTTATTGTTGAATCATGAACTCTGACCTTAACTGAGGCAAGAGAGGCCTGCAGTTCTTTAGATGTTCTGGGTTGTATTTTGACCTTCTGTATGAGTCGTCGACACATTCTTGTTGCTCCTGGGAAGATTTACACCTGTTCCAAGTTTTCTCATTTGTGGATAATGGCTTTCACTGTAATTTGCTGGAGTAACCCTTTCCAGACTGATAGATGTCAAACACTGGTAGCACTATATAATAATGACACACTATTAAATATTGTTAAGGTATTAATTTAATTCATCGGTCATACATAGTCATCCTTAATATGGCATTTATAAATGCAAATATATTATTATGACTATGATCATATTTTTCGCTTTGTATGGTGGAATATATCTCTATTTATAAATGACATACTAAGAAGGAGTACTGATAGATAAATGATCAATTAAGCACTTGCTAATACCTTACAAATGCTTAACTGTTGTAAAGACTCATCTTTCAGCACACTCACTCACTTCACACTTAACACTGTGACATTATTATATAGTGCTAACAGGCTTTATTTCTCAGCTGTTTCCATATATCGTGGTATGGTGCATTGGGTTTTTAAAAAAAAATATATTTTAGCCTAGGCTAGTAGGCTAAAATACAAAAAAATTTACAAAACCCCAAAATTTGGTTAATTAAATCATGATTTAACAGTGGGAGTGAAGGGGAAGAGAATGGTTTTACAAATAGGGCCAGGTGTGGGTAATGGGAACCCAAACGCTAACTTTGCCCCGGGCCCCCTATGCAGTTCAGTCGTTTCCTTTTATTCTTGAAGTACATGTCCTTTTATTGAGCGAGTAAAGTCGGACGAACTGTACTACTGACTGTGAAGTGAGCTCGTTTTGTGTCAGTGGCAGCTCTGAGCCGAGGGGAGGGGGCAGGACTGACTGAGAGGAGTGACTTTCTTTCAAAAATAGTTCACTTCTTCATCACAGCAGCGGCAACCGGTGCAGCAGCAGAGGCAGCAGCAGCGGGTATGGAGGGTGTGAAACATGGCTCGTCACGGAAATAAGTAACGGGACCGAGGGACGCTGTTATTTAAACCGAGGAGGACGCCAGAAAGTACCGCGAAAAAAGAAAGAAAGAAACCGACATACATCTAAAGTCGGAGCCACACGTTTCAGTGTTGATGTTGGTGTTTGGACGCGAATACCTGCCGAAAATAATCCCGGTGAGTGCAGCTCGTCTCTCAGAGGATGTTAAAGGCTTATAACGTGATGCTGGAGCAGTAGTTTCACGATTTATCCGCATTAACAACGACTTTCGGTGTGAAATGTACCAGAGTTAGTCAGTGAGAGGTCTGAGGAACACATTCATTCGGGGGAACAAGGTGAACAGGGAGTTAAAACTTTCCTGCAACATGGCCGCTCAGATGTCACTCAGCTTCCCAGAAGTAGGCAGAACTAAAAATGAGCTTTCACTCGACCCTATTTAAACGTAAATACGAGTCCAGAAAGTCTTTAATAAACCTGTTTAAAGAAAGGTTAGACTCAAACGAGAGTCCAAAGCGGTGTCCGTCCCTGTCCGGAGTGTTAGACCTAAGTCCTGCCCACTTTTTAAATCAAAACTTTTGTCCTCTCATATGGGAGGAACGTTACTCCATTCAAAAAACTGTCAATTTTACGTTTCTTGGATGATTGCCAAACACATAAACTTTCTAAAGAAAAATGTAATTCTTTTTTGACATTGTAAAGAGTCATTATAAAATTCGGCCCACACCTGGGGTGTAATTAAAGCATACATATATGTATTATATATGTGTGCCTATGTACAGTTATGGTCAATACGCTGAATGGAAACAGATGTAGTTGGCTGATAATGCGTTTGTTTTTCATAATCAATCATGTGACCGGTTGGGTGAGAGGAAATGTTTTAATAACTCGAAACCGCTGATAAGCCATTTCATGTGACATGTGCGGGTCAAACGAAATGATTTATGACACCACAGCCTGCCAAAAGATGCTACTGGAGATAACCAAAGCATTTAGGGGGAGTCTAGCAGAGCATGACAGCACCCAAGCCATCCATATCCAGCTCTCAAGTGTGCTCAGCTGGGTCTCCTTCAACAGTAGCACATATTAAAGTTAAACTCAAAGTCGATTACATTCCTGCACTTCTCTTTGCTGCAGTAAGGAAAATATCACAAAATTTAATTGATTTAGTCTCAAATTCTACATTTAGAAGTGTGAAGTAACCCTCCGAATTGACCCTGAATTGCCAAATTGCAGTCTGGCTTCATTGGGATGGTGAAACAATCGTTACTGTTACGTTTAACAAGAAGAGCGTCAAATCTGCACACCTGAGACACTACAACCAAATAATGTGTGTCCTTTTTACCTGAATCATGATTGAAAAAGTTAAATCAGTGTCAAAATTGATGCATATTATGATACTTAACTTTCTCAGGTATTAAAACTTACTTGGCTGATAACGAGATTATTTCAGAGTGTCTGTGTTTCTCTGTCCTTCTCAAACCAAACTGAATTAGCATTCAAACTTCAGGTAGAAAATAAACAGTCTTTATTTTTTTAAACAATATCTAAACAGTCAGGTTCATAGCAATCAGAGTAGCTGTGACTAAACACAGGAAACTGTAGGAAAAGTAGACTTCTTCAGACTTTTCCTCCCCGTGGAGGAAGTTGAAAGGAGATGGAAGGCAGTGAAAAAGAGAGCGATTGCAGTAACTGATTATTTGTGTCTCACACTATCCCCCGAAGGCACATTTTCCTTGGTAGATACATATTATGCACTTTAATTGAGCAGTGGGCGATTTGTTTACACCTTTAGTGGAACATAATGAAAGGGGAAGCAAAAATTAGCCATTCCTTTTTTCCAGGCATCCAGTCAAAACCCTGCATACGATAACCAGGCATTTAAAAAGTAGCGACTGTTTTACCTGATTTACCTGCAGAGATTCTGTGTCTTTGCACCATCTCTCACTTCGTTACGTTTCATCTCAGAGTCTCCTCTTGGAAAGCTTTCATTGTCTTCTGATCTGCAGCAGTGTTACTGTCTCCTCTGTGGGTGGGAAGATAATAGAGGTAAGGTTGAAACCTATGATTACCCACCTCTGCTTTGTATAATTTCTCAGGAATTAAATTACAGTGAAATGGAAGCATTCTGCATTTTGCATGTTGGAGCAGCTGCTCATGGGGATTTCTGACTGTTTACTCTCAGGCATGCTTGATGCTTCTGAGTTTGATGGCTTGCAGCAGTGCAGTAAAATGCAGTGTAATGACAGGCTTGTTTTCAGTGCAGAATTACAAGTTTAGGAGTAAATTTGTATAAGAGCTTGTTTTAAATTCCTGTAATAGTTAGTCCGCGGTGATTGACACTACAGTTTGCACAGTTGGAGCTGCCTGTTTGTCCCACCAACTGAACATTTTTAGTGTTACTCTGGTGTCTCTGTGCTGTCTTGAGACACAACTTTCACTTCCCATCTCTGTCACTTTGTTTTTCTCCGGCCCCGTCATCCTGTTGCTTGCAACATTTGTTTCTCACCATTTGCTTCCTTCCGGCTTCTTGGTGGATCTCGATTTCTCAGTGTTTTTCTTCTTATCTTCAAATCTTTGTCATGTAGTCAAACTGTATTTCTAACTCTATCAACCTCTGGATGTCATTCTTTCTTTTCTATACTTGCTAAAGTTAAAGGCTTGTTCTATAGTAGTTTTCAATTTGCTATTACCACATTGCAGTGTTTTGAAGTCAACTGTGGCCTGAACTAGAGTAGCAAGATTTACTACTTCAGTGATTCTCCACAGAACTTTTTAAATATTACAAATGACCAAGATTTTTTATTAGTCTGAATCCAAAAGCAGTCTGACTTTGATGACTTTATTATCAGATAATCCAGTCAAACATGTTTTTTTGAAATGTTTGTAAAATGTTTTTTCTAGTATCACTGAAACAAGAAAGAAGCAACAGACCAAGATTGTCTAAATAAATCAAATTAGAACAATTTAAAATGCTTTCATGGAGAAAGGAAACAGTACAGGTATGATAAATACAAACTCAGCCATTAAAACGGTATTTCTGTGTAAAATATGTTTGGGTACTCTGATAAAATATTTTGTGTGAGGGTTAATTTGGCCACAGCAGAGTTGCTGCACACTTCTAAATAAAATTAGATCCTCCATAAATGAGGCACTGTGTTTAAAAATGGCTGTAATTCATAATGTTTTTAACCACTTGAATTCAAGCTGAAAGTCTGCAAATTTTAAACCCAGTGGTGTACAGAGGCAAAATTACTAATACTTATAAACCTGACTGTACTTGTTTTGTCAGACTTACTTTACTGTCACCTGTTGCAAAGAAGTGCATTAAATACTGTCTGATATGCAGCTTTAAACAGCTCAATAACCCCTACAACAAACTTAAAAAACAAACTTTCTTTACAGTAAACCGCTTCATATCTGCAGATCAGAACATGCACCTCCTCTGTCAGTCCTACAGACAGCCGTGGCATGCTAGCTGTATATCTTAAATGTGAAATGAGAGATGTGCTGCTTCTGTTTTTACCTGCCTGGTGACGGCCCCAGGGTTGCGCAGGGTCAGTCTGACTGTCTCTTTTTGCAGCTTAGAGATTGAAGGTCACGGGGGAGAGGCTGGAGACGCGGGAAGAGTTTTGATTTCAGTTCAGTGCAATCAAAAGTGTCCCTTAAAGAATAAAAGGCCCTAAGAAAGGGCATTAGTGGAGTCTATGTTTTGATTTGTAGTTTGTTTTTGTTTGTTTTTTTTAATTTTCTCAGAGTTGTCAAGGTATTTAAATGACAAATGCAATCTTTTTTTGTTATTATTTTGAGGAATAAAGTAAAATATTTGGAACTTGTCAAATTAGAAATGATCAACTTCTGTTTACTGATGGGTTTGTTGATGTAATTTTCCCCTGTAGTGTCACATATTAGAAAAGAATTGCAAGATGTTGTAACTACCCCACTGTGAAAAATTTAAAGTCCACCTCTTAAGCATTATACATTATTTTCTGTCACGTGTATAATGCCACAGTATTTTCAGTATTTTAGCCAACTTTATTTTCACTCCATACTTTGCAGATACTGGCCCTTCACGGCCCACAGTTTGTGAAATATTGAGCTAAAAGTTGGGGGAAGAGATCTTAAAGTGGAGCCAATGAGGTTTATTTTGAACTGTGACTCTTGTAAAGCTTCTTTAGCCGAGTCACAGAATAAAAATACAGAGATGGGACTGAGCATAGTAGATCCAGGGTAATACTAAATCTAGTACAAATACAGCTACCAAGTGACAATTTATTTGGCCTCCATTAAGCTTTCTCCATTAAGCTTCAGGACCCTTGAGACTGAGCCAAACCAGCCATTAATGCACTCAGCCACAGAAAAATTCAAGTGTCTCAGTTGTGTGAAACATGAACTTTTAAATAATTAATTTAGAAAAATACTGCAGAGCTTTTATTTTATTTTTTTGTCTGGCCAAAAAGCCTCACCTGTTTTACAGTGACGTGTCATTTAGAGGATAAATGGAGCTCGGAGGTATTTCAGAAACGTCAGTGTCTAAAGTTGCAGCATGCACTACTGTAAGCTCATCATGTGTGACACACACACTAGTTATGTCCTGTCAAGGCAGTCGGTGAGAATAGTGAGCAGCTGCAAGTGGTAATGTGGTCATGTGGCATGTATAGTGTGCGTGCAGTGTTAGAAGGGTGGTAAACAACACCGTGTCTGCCTAACGCCCGTTTCTGTATCGGTGTTGTCGTGTCAAAGTTTTAGCTTTTGGATTCACGCACAGATCGCAGCGGTGAGTTGCGCGTGGGTGCTGGAAGAGAGGGATTTTTGGTATTTAAACTGGTAGGTGTGTGTGTTTGTGAAAGAGAAAGTGGTGTTTGTGTGAGGGAAGATCATGTGTGTTTGTTTTTTATTCAAGGACCATTTGTCATGCTCAGGTGTTAAGCCTGTAAAAGTGTAACTGCTGTTTTGATGAGGTACTTAGGTGGTGTGTATGTGTGTGTGGGGGGGTAGCTGTTAATGAACAGGTGCACTGGCTGGGTGGTCGGCACTGGTGCAACGCCCAGTTTTCACACTATGACAACATACGTGGCACACTAAAGATGCATCGAGTGCAAAGTTCCTGGCATGTATCGCTTTTTAAAATGCTAATTCTGATGTTATATTTGTTTTGGTTATTTACTCTGCTAACATTATAAACAAGACACAGGCAGCCTCGTAGGCGGTACAAAAGATGGTTACCCATTGGTTATGAAGCTCAAAGCTTTTAGCCACCAGAGTGTTTTTTGACACCAGATGTGATGAGCGAGGGGTGGATCTGTCAGTGCATGCTCATTGGCTAATATCTTGTGACTGACAAGTTGTTGGTCAGTTTCTTTCGGAGTTAGCCAGTCTTTCATCTCACGTCTCCAGCTGATTCAAAATGCTGCTGCATGTCCTTGTGAAGTTCTTGTTTTTGTTTTTTATCTTTAAATGGTCTTGGCCCAGTCTTCTTCTCTGAGCTGTTTTACTTAAACTCCTGTCCGAGCTGCTAAATCATCTGAAAAGTTATTCTTGCATATACAGAAATCTAAAGAAAGCTCAGAGAAAGTTCATTGTTGCCCCTAGATCATGGAATAAATTGCCTAGTACGTTAGACAGGCACTTACATTGTCCATTTTAAAAATTCATCTTAAAGCGCCTTTATACTTTTTGGCCTTTGACCCAGCATGAGACGATGATCCTACTTGTTTTTAATTATAATTGGGGGTTTTTTAAGTTGTTTTCATTGTATACATTATGTTGTGTACAGCGTTTATCCTTATCTGGTTTTGCCATTTTTCCAGTGCTTTATAAATAAAGTTGACATGGTACTCCTCCTTTATGACTCAGTAAATGACCATAATTTGCAAAATGGACTTAAAATTGATTTTTAAGTGGAAGTCTTTGCAATCATAAGACTTTGCACCATACTGTGTAATCATTGAAAATTATCTTATTGGACGAACGATAAGGACAAAAACAAATGCATGGCTCCTAACAGACAGCAAGTCACTGTGATTGTGTTTTTTGTTTTATGCCTTCTGATCAGTTTGGATGCTTGCTTCTGCCATTGAAAATAAAATACTGCCATCTCAAAATTTCAGCTTGAGTATCTCAAAATTTTGTCTTACTGACTGTTTATCTCAAACTGAGATAACTAAGTTCAAATTTTGAGATATAACTTCGAAATGTGGACTTAAGGATGGTTATTATTATTATTATTTTATTATTATATATGCAAGCTTCCATAGAGCGACGCAGTAGTCAGGTGGGTGGAGCTTCTGTGGGCACAGCCAGAGCTGTTTGTCTTAAATGACCATATTTGGGACATCCACTCACATCATACAGGAGCTGAAATCTGAGCTTTTTATTCACAGAGACTGCTTGCAAATACACCAATCTTATTTTACGCTTTTCCTATGTTGTATATTAGAATCCACCACTGTAAAACTATACAGTGAATGTTATATAGAGTTCGTTAAGAAAGTGCTTAAAACAACCAAAATAAGAGGTTTACAGCAACACGTATAGCATTCAGAGTTCACATACACAACTAATAGCTGATTAGTGCTACGACTGCAGTTCAGACCATCTACACTTGTGGAGAAAGATTTAAAATCCTGTGTGAAACTTGCCTTAAACTGTTTTCCCTGCATTCTCACTTATTTGTTTAAAATTATGCAGCTGAGAAAAGAAAAATGCAAAACTATCCCATATTTCTTTGAGTTTTATTGGACAATATTTGTGGGGCAGTGTTTATTTGTGGGAGCCAGTGGTGGGGCATGACGGACCAGAGAAATAATATTCTTTGTTGTGGGTGGATTGCTGACTCTGCTGCTGTTGAGAGCCTGTCATTATAGTTATGTTTTGTTGGCACTTGGCAGCTGTTCGGTTTTTGCTGTCTTTTCTTATATTTGTCTATAAAACACTAGATTATCTGGTGCAGAAACACTCAGCATGTACTGTTGCTTTTAACAAAGGAATGGAGTGTGTCAGTCAAAAATAATGATGCTTTGTTTCCAGCTCTTAGAGAATATGGAAGAGAGTATGGTATTAATTTAGTGTCGAGTCTTAGTTTTATAAATTCAGTATGCAGATCAGCAACATGAGAAATGAAAAAGTATGGTTTAATCTATACATGGGTAGTACCTATACATGGGTACAAGGAAAGGGACAAAGGAAAACTAATCAGTTCCCTAAAATGTCCCCAAATCCTGCAGCGAATGTCGTGTGCATGTGTGCACCAAAAGTTATTAAATAGAATAATAATACTTACTGATATATACTTTGTGATTATAAATAACAGAGAAAGCATCAGCTGTCTCTTCATTAAGTTTCTAAACTTTCACAATAAGAGCATAGAAATTGTCCAGTAGTAAATAGATCAATGAAAATGAAGATGAAAACATACACTTCACAATGGCTAAAACTTTGGCCGAGCTTTCCCTCATGCAGTGGTGCAGGTCTGTTCTGTGACAATATTAAAAGTTTGAGTTAACTGTACAAGTAAAAATAGTTTTTGGTGCATTCGTATCCATAAATATGACCGTGTATTTGTTAATCACTTCAGTCTGTAAATGCTTATGCTTTATTCAGTCATTTTATTAAGGGCCGACTGTGCACCAGACTGACACACGAAAATTAACCTTTTCTAATGCAAAGTTCTTGGTTTTTAGAACAAAGACCCAGAATATAATTTTATTTATATAGCACCAAATCACAACAACAGTTGCCTCAACTTGCTTTGTATTGTAAAGACCCTATAATAATATTAGAGAGAAAACCCCAACAATCAGACGTCCTCCTATGAACAAGCACTTGGTGAAAGTGGGAAGGAAAAACTCCCTTTTAACAGGAAGAAACCTCTAGCAGAACCAGGCTCAGGGAGGGGTGGTGATCTCTGGGCTTGACAGATAGGAAACAGGACATTGTGGAGGAGAGCCAGAGATGAATAATAATGAATTAACTATTTACTAAGACTTAATTTAAAACAGTCTGTCATGTGTACCATAATTCATGTATTTTAACAAGTTTCTTTTCCGCCCTTTGCCAACTTTTTCTCAGTCTGGCCCTCTGTGAAAAGAAAAATCGGCCTACCCCTGCTCTAATCAGTGTTTCGCTCAGATTTGGGCTGTATTTGTGGTGGAAGCATTGTTGTGGAGGACACTGTACCATTCAGTTATCTTAATAAGTATCTACTCTGGAATTGTGACAATTAAATACCAGAGTAATCAGCTCCCACACTATTGAGTTTCTCATGCCAGGGATGGACTCTGTAGTCGTCGTTTAGCTCTATAGTCATTCACCAGTTTTCCACCTGCTGCAGGTTCTGGTTAGAGAGTTGGCCAAAGTCATGAAATCTATTTTTCTTAATCAAATAACATGTGTGGACTTCTACAAAGTAATTTAAACCGCTGCTTTAAACACGCTGCTAAAGTTATATGTGGACAAATTGCACTTTCCTACCCAGAGGTGAGTTTTGAGCCAGGTCTCAATCAGCTGAATGGTAGAAAAGTGACCGCACAGCAGTTATGAAACACAAGACATGAGGGGCTACAGTTAGCTCGTAAGTGGGCAATAAACCTCCAACAGAAGAGCATGGAGATTGTCCACTGGTATATAAGCTGCGGAAGGTGCCGTTCATTTGGACTAAAAAAAACAATGAAAAGCTAAGAAAAGTTTTATTACCCCACAGCTGTAAAAGGGCTGATGGGGTATTGTTATCACCCACCCGGGTAGGCGGTGTGGATGTTTGTGAATGCGATAACTTGAGAACAAGGTGGCATAGGATTTTGAAATCCATATGTGTGTCTAGTGGGAGGCTGATGAGTAGCACTGTCAGAACTCAAATCATAAACTAAATTGACCAAAGGGTGATTGTAGATGAGTATAAACATGTGTGCGGGTCTCCAACTAATGTGTAGGGATCTCGAGGTGTGGTGAGTCCCCAAAGAGTCTTTGAAAGGCTGGAAACACTCAAACTGCCTTTCTCTTGTCTCTGTCTCTCTGCTAGACGACCTTTATTGAGACTCCTCTGTCCTGTGTGACCCCCCTGACACAGAGAGGTATGACCGCACAGACACACACACACACACACACACACACACACACACACACACACACACACACACACACACACACACGCTCATATAATGGTGATAATAGTAATAAAGTTCATCTTTATTCCACCTTTCAAAAATAAGTGCTTTAGAAGAAAGCAGGAAACAAACAGGAAAATAAACACTTAAGAGGCGATAAAAAAGGAAATAGGAATAAAATTAATTAAAATAACATAAAAAATGTAAAACAAGTGAATAAAAAGCAAATATAACATAATTAAAAGAAAAAGATTAAAAAAATTATGAAAGGATATGGAAATGATAAAAATATGTGTTTAAGAGGGATTTAAATGGCAATAGTGATGTCATGTCAAAAGAACCAATCAACTTTGGTCCTCAGTGGAATTGTCATCAGAATTTAACCAGGTCTCTGTTAGCGGGAAAACATCAGTTTTGTTGATGATAAAATCAAGGATAATAAGAGAGAGGTCTCAAGGAAACCAAAACTGATGGTGTGGTGAGAATTATGAGGTAAATTTAAAATGTTGTAAGGGTCGATGGGGTTCTGTAGGAATATTACTTGACTTCTGGGACTATTCTATGTTATTTACTCCTATACTTTGATCTCCAAATACCAATAAAGATAACTGGCGGTGAGTCAGGGCTGAGGAGGTAGAGGCTGTCAGCAGTTTGATCCCTGCACTGAGCAAGGCTCCCTTTTGGGACTGTCTGTGCCATGTCTATGAAGCCTGACAGTAGTGAGTATTTCTTCTTTGGGTCATCAGAGAGTCCTAGCAACATACATCACCACTAGGATACAGAGTGTGTGCTCAGAGTAATGTGTTTGTTTCCATGAAGCTCAGCAAATGTTAGCGCTAATAAAACACCAGGGTGCAACACCAATGTGCATCTCCACCCACACAGAAAAGGAGGAGCTGTAAATACTCTCCAGGTCTCTTCTCTTTTAAGTTCTCGCCCCCTGTACTTTAGGAGTTCAAGTATACAAAGTAAGGTAATGAGAGCCCCTACTCTGTTAGTCAACACTTAGCTTT
The DNA here is from genome assembly GCF_051167445.1 of Perissodus microlepis. Lineage (NCBI taxonomy): Eukaryota > Metazoa > Chordata > Actinopteri > Cichliformes > Cichlidae > Perissodus > Perissodus microlepis. The sequence continues at coordinate 17,896,483 of NC_140475.1, forward strand.
ACAAATCAGTAATACAGGTATGTACTGTAGAGACACTTTTATTTTGCAAACAAACCACTTCAGCAGTAATCCACCATGACTTTAGCTTCTTTGTTTTTGGTACCTAGTTTTGTATATTACATTTTCCCTCGTGTTCAGCCCTTTTGTGTCAAGTCTCTGTGATGTTCCACTTGTTTATTTCCTGTTTTATTTTGCCATTTTGTTTACTTCCCTTGTCTGATTTTTCTGTGATTAGCTTTAGCCGTGTTCCCCTCTTGTTTCCTCTTCCCTCATCACCTTGTGTATTTGTTGTGATCGTTTCCACTGGCCCTTTTTGAGTTGTCCCACTTAGCTGTGCTGTTCCTACTGTTTTTCCCAGTGCTTCCTAGTGCCTCTTTTTGTTTCTGGACTGACAGTTGTTCATTTTAAGCAATAGAGACTTAACTTTATGTTCAACCTCTGCCTACCACTGCATTTGGATCCTCTATCTTCCACCACACCTCTCACAGCTGAATCTGATAGTGTTAGCCCATAAATTAGCACTTCAGTAGCTTTGCATGAGTCACTGTTTAGAATAAAGCTCTTGTAATAATAATATTGGGTGACAGAAAATGAAGAAAAGCATAATAGTTCCCCTTTAAACCAGAGGTGACCTGTGACCTCCATTTCATGCTATTTCTGACTGAAGCAATGTCATAGTTTCTGTTACGGATGCTGCTACTCTCCACATGCATGCACGTAGAAGGGTGGGAAGGTCTGAAAACAGAGCCATGCCATGAAATATAAATCACTGCAGGTGGAAATAGCAGTCCTGTTTTGACTAAAGGGGTCCTGACACAAATAGTGCTGGAACTGTTTCACCCACCAGCCTACTGTATTTAATTCAGCCTTTATTTTACGATGTCGGGCTTATTTAGGCAGCTGCGAGTACACGAGTTCAGTGACCTGGGTGAAAGTTTGTTTGATATCAGAGTTTCGTTTTAAATAAATCTGAGTGGATTCCCTGTGACTTAACTTTGTACTCTGAACTAGTGATTAGGAAAACAACAGCTAAGCTATTTTTATCCTTTTTTTGCATAGTTATGGTTAATTGCGGGAAGCATAATTATATCTATGATGATTTAAAGGTTTTAGAGTTAAATTAGGAAGCACAGCTCACAGACCAAATGTTCCTCTGTGTCAGCTTTATACATGCAGACAGACAGACAGACAGGGTGTAGTTATCACCAAGGCCAGGCTGGAAATAACAGTTTACTCACCAGGAGAGTCCACTGTGGTAACTGAGGAGCTGGTGAGACTTTTGGAAACAGTCACAGTTCTGTTTTTGGCTCATGCCTGTGACCAGTGAAAAAAAAATCTGTTCAGTGAAGTCATTAAACTTTTAATTTACCCTCAACAGCCACCGATTCAGGCGCCTTGCCCTTGGATATTGGAAGCTAAAGATATTTCTGAAGTAAATTAAGAGGTTAATTAAACATATGCTACTTTGAGAGTCAATTAACAGTCATTTTACAAGCAGAGATGCTTAAAATTTAATGGTCGCACATTCTTACTTGTGATTGGATACTAAATAACTTTGTAATTTCACTCTTGGTTGGACAAAATACACAGTTGGACCACCTGGGGATTTAGTGCATTTGTCATGCAGTAGTAAACAAAATTATAAAGGTCTACCCTCTTTCTATCAAAGTAGGAACAGATGCCAAAGCAAAATTGCTTACTTTAAATGGCTCCTCAGGCCCCAAATCAGGTGAAGGCATGAGGCAGCTTGTTAATGCATTTATTTGTGATTTTCCAGATTTTACTGAACACGTTTGATAGCTTCATCTGTTTGTTCTGGGACCATGTGATCTCCACAAACTACACTCTGGTGTCGCATGCATCCATTGACTTTATAAAATTTGTAAAAAGGAATGTAGCCACAGAGTCTGAAGCTAATGCGGTCCCTTAAAACCTGCATTCTTTTTAATGGCCAGCAGGGGGCGACTCCTATGGTTGCAGAGAAAAATAGGTCTGTTTGTATAGAAGTTTACAGGGTAAAAAAAGCCTTTAGGTTCCTCACTCTGAATTTCCTCACAACTTGTGGGCTTTGTCACTAGTTTTAGGTCGTATTAAAGTGGTTCCAGAGTGTAGTGGTTTACAGTATGGTGTAACAAGCGTAAGACCCCTAGTTTGATCCTGGGACTCTTTGGAGTTGGGTCAGGAAATGTATCTGGCATTAAAAATCTGCCAACTCAAACATGCAGAGCTACCTGATTTGGTGACCCCTTGTGACTAAGGATGATTATCCAGGGTATGGTCATTGTGTGAGCCCATAGACATTGCACTAAAATGCTTTAAAAATTTGTCAACGCCACAAAGAGGGCCAGCCCCAGTTTTGGTGTCCCGAATTAGTAGAGATAGGAGCGAGGAACGGTTCTGCCTATTTTCATTTTTGTTCGTTTTTTTTAATCTGCTCGAGTAGCTTTGCATGACTCACAGTTTGAAAGTAATTCTTATTTATCTTACACTAGCACCTCTTTTTTTTTTTTTTTAAAGATCATCTTCCCTTTTAGAAAACTTCCTTCTGATTGGTTGCACCTTGTAAACAGAAGGTTTGATCAGCAGGTGGGTGTGGTTTCTGTGAATCTGAGATAACCCTATTAAAGGTTATGTCCTCTCACTCAACTCATACACAGCTAAGAGCAGAGAAAAGGAGGGTTTAGAGCAGCTTTTGGCTCATGGGGATTACTTGTGAAAGCTCTGACCTCATTAGCTGAAATGTTTGGTATCACTCAAACACTATATGACAGAATGTTGTCACTTTAACAAACTTGTAAAGACGGCAGTGTCTTACAAGGGCTGCAAGTTACACATATACTTGACTAACTTATATCAGCCTGTCTGAGTCTGTGTGAGACAGAAGTAGCACTGAAACAGCAAGTTTTAACTGCTGCATAAACATGTAAATGTGTGTGTGAGAGACTAACTGGAAGGAGGGATCCTTCTTTTGTCTGAATGAAGCATGAAGTCTCCTGGGAAGCTTTCAAATCCTCTCTGGAATGTGTGTGTGTGTGTGTGTGTGTGTGTGTGTGTGTGTGTGTGTGTGTGTGTGTGTGTGTGTGTGTGTGTGTGTGTGTGTGTGTGTGTGGCACATTTGAACAAGGAATGCAAATATTTGTGTGTGATTCACTTTTGTGGTGTAGTGTAACTGTTGCCATGGTGACCCTGTCCTCTGGTGATTTCTTTGTTACCTGACAACTTCTTTCTTTCTTTCTTTCACTTTATTTTATTTCCTTTTTACGTCCTCATGTCTTTTGTTCTTTTTGTTTAATTTCTTTGTTTCTTTCTTTCCTTCTCTTCCTCGCTCTTCCCTCTGTATCCTTGTTTAATCCTTGTTTAATTGTCCTTGTTCAGTGCCAGCCTACAGCTCAGGTTTCATCAGCTGCTCTCGTTATTAAGTTTATTTACCGAGCTCTCAGCTCATCCTCTGGTGGCCCTGAACTTGACTGTCTGGCTCTAGTTTTTGTTTGCAGCTGGGAGTGTCTGCATGAGTCTGCATGTGTACACAGTAAAGTTACAGTATTTCGTTATATTAAACCAGTTGTTTCCTGTAGACTTAGTCGGTTTTCTAACAGGTCTAATACAAAAAAGAACCCTGATGATGATGATGTTGCTTTTTTAATGTTTTTCTGTGAAGACCATATATAGAAATGTGCGGAGTTCAAACCAATTCACATAAACTCAAAACGCAGAAGAAAGAACATTGATGGAAATCAGAAATAAGAGCTTTGAGAGCACTCTGATACACTGTAGCAATTAATTTAAATTAATTTCGTTTTTAAGTCCATTAAATGTATCAACATGATCTTTTAAAAAAAATAGATAATTGGTGCACAGAGTGTAAAGATGCTATGTTATGATCTTTAGAAATGGTTCTTAAAAATCCGCCCATTCATGTTTTTGCAAGACACCGTGATGTCAGCATCACCTGTATATGTTAAACATGTACAGGTGCATTACATTGACACAGATATCTGTGTATTATTGACGGGCTATTAATAAGCTCAATAGTTGCACAAACTTCTGGGTCTTTACCATATATTAGTCAGATTATTTATTTGAAATGCTGCAGGGCATGAATAGCAGAAACACCTGGCCAGAAGTCCACTGAAAAGAAATATTTTCTTTGCAGTCTGTCAAAATTTCAGAATATTAAATCAGTTTTTACTCAAATTTACTTACTAAAAATTGGGTAATTAATTTGGAGTTGTCAAGTTGAAATTTTGACTTGCAGATGGCAAAATGTGGGTTTTTTTCTTTTCTTTTTTCAGTAGCAGAAACAAGCTTCATTAGCTATTCACGTAGATTTTCTGTTAGCTAATTATCTCGTTTTTCTTGTGAGTTACCCGGTTTTGTAGCTCTTTGTTGTTTAAAACTTAAACCCTTTATAACCCTTGTTGTGTACTGAGCATTTATTGCGATGTTTTGTGTGTATCGTGCAGGATGGTGATGGAGGAGGGGGGGCAGAGAGACAGAGGGAGGAGAGCTCCAGCGACGGCGCAAGCAGAGGAGAGGCGGATTTTCCTGGAGCTCGGTGAGCGAGTTTGAGCCTTCGTTTAACTCCTAAATGTTTCTTCAACCATGTCAACGCTTCCTTAAAAATAAATATACCTTCTTAAATAGATCACACTAGTTGCACTGAGACTGAGGAGAGCTATTTACTGATGCTGTGTTTCTTCTTCGACAGGGGAGCAGAACTTTGATGCCATTTATCTGTCAACATATCGAACAGCCTGCAAGCTCAGATTTATACAGAAGAGATGCAACTGTGAGTCAGAACTGGCCTCGTTTACAACAGAAAGATGCGTTATTTAAATAATCATGTGTCAGTTTAGGCTGACGTAAAAGGGAAAATTTTTACATTGTGACATATTATTATAATAATAAAATGAGTACAGAAAAATTTGATCAAAATCTTACTTTTTATGTACTTTTTATGTAAATAGTGAAGCACTGCACTATCAAACGATAAGATTCTTAAAGTTAAAAAGAATTTAAATACTTTGACTTCCTTCCTCTTCTTCCAGTGCATCTCATTGACATTTACAATGTGATCGAAGCGGTGCGGGATGCTGGTCTAAACGCAGTAGAGCTGAACGCTGGCATCTCTGTGACCAGACTGGAGAACCTCGTGTCCTCTCTGTTCAACCAGCTCAGCAAACGCCTGCCCACCACACACACCATCAACCCGCAGCAGAGCACCGTCCTGCTGGTCGAGTTCTTACTGGCTGCCATCGAGTGGTAATGATTAGGAAGTGGCAACAGTGAGATGTGGCCCTCCACATCCTGTTGTTGCCTTTAAATGAGTGTGTCTTTGTCATAGTTTCACAAACGTCATCACACATGCTTTTGTTTGTGCCGCAGTGAGCCGGACAGCCGTCTGACAGTTTTCTCTGTAAAGGCGATGCTGGCCACTCTGTGTGGAGGGAAGCTGGTGGATAAACTCCGCTGTGAGTACCAGTCGATACATCACAACAGACACGAATCATTATCATAATTATTACCCCAATCTGCAGTAATAGTTTGGTGTGTTTATTGTTAGTGACTGAGGAGCACATGTGTGTTTGCTTAAACCACAGTATTTATAGTAGTGTGAACGTCAATCAGTGTGCTTGCTATTTCCTGCCATGTGCTACATATGAGTCAACTCAGTTTCTTTTGTACAGCCCATGACATGAAAACCTAGAAAACCGTGGGGGGAAGTCACTGACATATTAAAACAAGCAAACAAATAAAAATTCAAACTATACAAAAAATAAAAAAAACCCTGTAAAATAGAGACTGAGGGAAAGAGAGGCAGAGCAATGTGAGACGAATCAGAACACGGATGTGATATTGATGGATAAAGGGTACATCTGCTCTGCATAAACCTGATCACTTATTGTGGTTTAATCTGCCAGTTTGTACAGAGGAACTGTGTGTTTGGCCATGGTGACCCATACCATGAAGCTCCTGGTGCACAGTTCCTGTGCTGATGTTAATGACAGAGGAGGTTTGGAGCTCTGCAGAGTCGGGAGAGCCTTGGTTACTTTTATGCACCATAAACCACAAGTGGTTTGACACTTTATAACTGAGGTGCTGTGGATCTTAAACATTTTCACTTTGCAAGGATGCCACTTTGAGGAGGGATTAAAAACAGGTTTGTTACAACAGTGGCATCCTATTATAGTACCATGCTCAAATTTAATGAGCTCTTTTTTATACACTTACAGCAGTGGGACTGAAAACACCTGAATTCAAAGATTAAAAAAAGAGGAACAGCAGAGTATATAGAGTCGATCCCCTGCACATTTACTTTCTGAATGATTTGGATCGTTTTAATCTTATTTCCAGCTGCAAACTGTCATTGTAGCAAATGATGTTCACTGTGAGAGGTCGACCTGATTGCTGATTGAAATAATGAATTTTATCTAGGTTTTCTTCAGGCTGTTGTGCACAGTCATGTTAAAGTGGAACACAATACTTTTTTTTTTTATATTATTATGTGATTTTTTTTTATATTATGATGAAATCCTAAAACAGGGGTGGAGAAGGTTTCTTAAAATGAAAAAAAAAAAACTACATCAGTTTGCGCCAACAAGTATTGCATGATAAGAGTGGTTGTCCAAAATGTTAATTTTATCCAACTTGGAGATCTGGATCACTGACAAAGGTGTTACCTGTGGTCTGTCACAACACATCAAAGTAAGGTGGTTAATTCATGCAGATGCACATCTTTGTATTGTGAGTGCACAGACTGGTGATTGCACTTGTTTTTGCTAAGTGGATGGTTCACTAAACTTTCAGAAAACTTTATTAAGTTGTAAAAAGCATATCCTCAATGTGGCCTAAAGCATTTTAGTACAAGCTTTGGTACAATTTACCTGTAGTTATATTTGTTTTTTACAGGAAATCTTTTATTCTGTTTATATGTTGCATATGCGCCACCTGGTGGACGAGAAATATCAGTGCTGCTGTTTGCTTATGCTTATTTACCTTCACTTGCGTTAGGGTCAGTCAAATTTCCAAAAATGTACCTGCTAACCTAATCAAACTCAGATGATTTTATTTTTTAAAGAACTTTAGTAAATTTAATGAAGCCCTGACCAATTTTACCTTCACACTATGAAAATTGTCCATGTCACAGACTCGAATTACATGGAGTGGGCAATAGAAAAAAGAAAAAAAAAACAAACTCAAAATATCATGTGCACCTGTACTCAAGAAGTTTTGAAGTCTCAAAAATGCTTTAAAAATTAAATTAGATTTAAGATTAAATTAAAAAGCTCCAAAGTTAAACAAAAACTCAGCTGAGAGAGTCTGGCTTTTATGACGCTCACTGATTTAATCTGCCACACTTACTGGTTAAAGTCAAGGTTAAGGGAGGCACTGGGGTTTGGACATGTAGTATTTTAAGCTGCCTTCTTCATTTTTTGTGTGGTTGTGTGCACGCGCGTGTGTGTAGATGTGTTTTCTCAGGTATCTGACTCCAACGGTGTATTGGTACTATCCAAGTTTGATCAATTTCTGAGGGAGGCTCTCAAGCTGCCCACTGCCGTATATGAAGGGCCTTCCTTTGGCTACACACAAACCTTAGCACGCTCCTGCTTCCCCCAACAGGTAAAAAAACACACACACACTCATTTTAACTGGTTGAAGGATGAAACAGCCTCTGTGTTGGTTCTGTGCTCATAAACAGTCCTGCTCTTATTTTGTAGAAGAGAGTGATGCTCAACATGTTCCTGGACATCGTGGCCGACCCTCCTCAGTGTCTCATTTGGCTGCCTCTGATGCACCGCCTGGCCAATGTGGAGCATGGTACAGACACTGTCGATATAATGCAAACTTTCTAACAGCAAACCTGGTTTATTAGCAGAAATTTACTTGCAACCCTCCACCAAGGCACTATTTACATTTAACAGAACAGTATTACATTTTACATATATTTATTTTATTTTCTCTTTTTAAACATACTTTAAGAGGTTTGTTGTGCAGTACAAGTCAGATAATGGTGGAATGACACATGTTTATTTTTATTATATATATAATATGTCGGAATAGGTAATAGATAATAGGCACTGATTTGTAAGTAACTGGAAACGAAGAACTTGAGCTTATTATATAATATTATTCTGCTGCATATTTTTAACTAACTAGGCACATTATTCTCTTTATAATACTTCCTTTAAAAACATAGTGATTACACAATGTTTTGAGGTCATTTTGAAAGAAAGACTTTTACAGAAATGCAAAAGTGAGGTCAGAGGTCATATGTGACATAACATTTAGATGAAAATGATAATGGGGTATTTTGAGTCCCCCTTAAACCAGTATATCATCTCACACATGGTGCCAATATAAATAAAGGTAGGCAACTTTTAAGCATAATTTAAAAAATACATTTTATGGAATTTGACCTTATTTGACCCTGAAGAAGAGGTTAGAGGTCCAAAGTAACCTAATATTTAGAATCTCCATATATCATTATATGTACTGTACTTTTACTGCACTACAAGCCTCTTAAAGTACAATAGATGTTGTCAAAAAGGTTTAAATAGCTCCGTATAGCGTTATTATCATTTTTAGCTTTAAATCAATCGATTGACTTTGAAGAAGAGGTCAAATCTTTATATGCTACTTTCTATATGTTGACCATAAACGCTACATTTGTAAGAACCATAGTTTCTAAGCTATAAGGGTTTTTTGTTTGGTGGTTGTAAGATGAAATCTAATGGATTCCTAACACGACTCCACTCAACTCTAGACACAGTTTTATCAGAATTCATTCAGACCTTTTGAGTCATTGTGTTTACATCGTGTTTCACCTTTTGCCTGACGGTGTGAACAAACTAAGATAGCTAAATACTGGAGGGGAAATAGCCAAAAATATAGAATTATGCTAAATGTGTCCCCTGTTTCACCCTCATCTCTCCTCAGATGTTTGTACAAATTTAAAATAGAATTGTGCTAAAAAAGTGCTGCTGCCTGCCTCAAGTGGAAACAGTATTTTTGTTTAAAAAAAGGGTAATTTTGTTAGTGCCAATCAATGTTCTGTATCCAGAAAGTTAATTAGCCACAGATTTGGCTGGTGATTCACATCAGTGCATGGGAACAGGAAAACACTGTGCTCCACTCCACTCCACTGTGCAAAGAACCCTTTGTCATCCCTTATGTTTTTATCATGCCTTTAGATATTGTGCACTCTTTGTAAAGTCAGGTCTTGGATGTAAAATGGATTTTATTGTGGTAATAACTGATTATATGAAATTAAAAACCACTATACAGTGTGCTCTCTCCTTCTCAATGTCTCATGCTTTTTTTGTTCCCCTCTCTCAGTCTATCATCCCGTCTCGTGCTCTTACTGTCGGAGCAACGGCATGACGGGCTTCCGCTATCGCTGCCTCCGTTGCCGCGGTTACCAGCTCTGCCAGAACTGCTTCTGGCGTGGCAACACCAGCGGCTCGCACAGCAACAAGCATCAGATGAAGGAGCACTCTTCCTGGGTGAGTCACGGAGCGGTTACTCATCCATCACAGCAGGGGGCTCTCGCTGTGCGGAGGCGCATCTGGACTCATTTGTAGTACAACTGGGACACTTTTTTTTTACTTCTTTCAATTACCGCACAAAAGCTAATGAATGAAAACAAGTTATAATTCATGTGATGTTTCCTTTCCTTGCGCACTGTAAAAGTAATAATAAGTAATGCCTATAAGTGCTTTATGTTTTCCACAGTTGGCAGAAAAACATTTAGCAAAAATATTTAATTTCAGTGAATAATTTCATTTATTGAGCAACAGTAAAAAAAACCCAAAAAAACCCCAGATCATTTGTAAAATAGTTGCAAATGACTCCAAATACAAAATTATTGTATTTCATTATATTTATGTTTTTTTCCCTCTTGAGAAATATTTAAAACAACTGTGAAATGATCAGGACCCACACAGTGTTTGAGTGTCAGTCGTAGCACCTTTTATTTTGAAAAACAGTGTCTTCCACTATTTCGACACCTTGTGTTTAACCGGGAAGCCAGCTTTCCAGTGCCTTCCCACAACACACACACCACTCCTTCCCGGCTCCAGACACTAAAAAGGGGGAGAGCTCATTAGTTGCAATCCCTCTCACCTGTCCCCTCCAACCTCCCGGCACCACCCTATGAGATTACCGTACCACCCCTCCACTGCAGCAGAGCCAGAGACCACACCCCTGCCACAACAACATAATAACACTGGAGGCTACATCTACATAACAGTAGCATTTTACAACATTAAAATTCACAGTGGACGCTAATATAATTGTGGCGTCCATTCGTGCATTGGTATTCTTTGGAGCTTGAATCCATCATGTATCATAATTGACATATCGCAACCGAGACCACTCAGTGTCCTGTCAATTATTTATTAAATATGTAAATTGTTAATAAATGGTACTACGTGAGGAAGTCGGGAGTGCCAGAGAGGTATGAGGGTGATGCAGGACATGGATGAGGACAGCGAGACCATGGTGAGACCGGAGGGACAGATGGGTTCAGGGTGGGAGTGGACTACATTGGCTATCGACTCTGAGCCCCTTGTTGTTTGCAGGCTATGATGTTTGCAAACAACATTTCGACCTGTAGTGAGAGTAGGAAGCAGGTGGAGAGGTGGAGGTATGCTTTGGAGAGAAGAGGAATGAAATATGTGTGAATGAGAGCGAGACAGGTGCAAAGGTGAACGTGCAATTAGTAGAAATAGTGAAGGTTGATGAGTTTAAATACCTGGGGTCAAACATCTAAAGAAATGGACAGTGCATAAGAGAGGTGAAGGGGAAAAGTGCAGGCAGGGTAAAAACATGAGTGTCAGAGCTGATTTGTTACAGAAGAATAGCAGCGAAAAGAAAAGGAAAGGTTTACAAGGTGGTAGTGAGGCTTGATCCGATGTAGGGTTTGGAGATGGTGGCACTGATAAAGAAGCAGAGCTGAAGATGTTCAGGTTTTCATTTGGAGTGACCGCGATTGAAAATGAGTACAGCAGAGGGACAGCTCAGGTTGAGCAGTTTGGAGACATAGTTAGAGGGTTAGTGGAAAAAGGAATTTGAATATGGAGTTGCCAGGCTCTAAGTTCAGTGATACAAACACAAGGATCCATTCAATTTGAAAGAAACATTCAGGTGTTCACTTCACCTGCTATGAATTTCTCAAAATCAAAGATGATGCTTGTACACATGTGCAGAGAAAATTTTTTATTTATTTATTTGAGGTGTTAAAACTGTTCCCCTGTTCTAGCCGTACTCGCTCTACCCTTATTCTGGTATAAAACAACCTGAACCAGTCACATAGCCTCCTGGGAAATGTAATTGGTTTTAATTGGTTTCAAAAATAAAAGCACACATTGTAAACACACCTTGATAATTGTGGGCAAAGGGTCAGTAGCTAAATGCAGGTGTGTACATACCCAAATATTTATAGCTTCATACTCAAGCATGATGTATTTATTTGAAGTGAATCGGATAATTTAAATAAAAGTTGCTCTAGCCTGAAGGAATAAATGTTTTTAATGAAGAAATTATGTATTAATAGAAGGAGATATAGTTGTTGAATTATTCATCAATAAGTCTTTGGCATAATTTTTCTTGTTAATGTTTCAGTTTTAGGTCTAAAGCCTCTAACTAGTGCAGCTCCTGCCTGTCATCATGTAACATTATATACTCATTGTAGCTCAGGCTTTACATATATTTACATGTGATTTTCTGTAGGACTGGGCTTTGTGCTTCATTTTTATTCTCAGTATATGTCCTTTTCTTTCTTTCTTTTTAACAAAGACACCCAACAGCAGCAACCTGAATGTGGTTCATGGGAAAACAGATGCCTGATTTTAAGATTTGTGCTCAGGAGTTAAGTGTCAGTGCATTTTCAGGTTAAAAAAGGGCCTTTAAAGGGTTAAATATGCACATAAGCACATGTACAGTAAAGCCCTAGAGATTCATTAAATTATCTGTCAAATAAGTTGCACAGCGGCACTGTGGTGGTCTAGAAATTAAAACTAGTGGTGTAAGGGCTGACAGAGAAGGACCCAAAAGCAGGACACGGAGAGTCAGAATAAATGCCCGTAAATCCAGATCTTTAACCCAGACAAGCAGAGATCATAGACAGGAAATACACGAATCCTGGGAGACTACAGAAACTCAAAACCAGTCCACAAGGCAATACACGAGAAGATAACAAGTGAACACAACAGATAATAACAAGAAACATGAGGAGGATCAACAACAATGGAAATCACTAGAAGCCTTAAATGGAAAGAATAGAAAGTGATCTGGCAGTGAACAAAGGGAAACTGGGAGTACATATATACAAGTGAGTGATTAGCTAAAGGGCAGCAGTCTGTTCACTACGTCTGTGCTGCAGTTTAGTTAGCAGTAATTAGCAGGTATCTCTGTTTTCAAAAAGTGCTAAAGTTGATTCTTTAAAACGGGCTTCACACATCTACTGCACTCATGCAGTGTGGGTTCATAAACTGATGCTTGTGTGTTTGTTTTTGTGTGTAGAAGTCACCGGCGACAAAGATCGGTCGAGCCCTGAGCAGGACTCTGGGCTGCGTGTCGTCTAGGGAGCCGCCACACCCAATTTACCCAGAAGAACCCGAGAGGACCCTTAACCTCGCCAACATAGTGTATGATATGACCTCCCAGCACTCACACATTTATTACACCAAATATCAAAAAGCTAAATGTTACTGAAATTTTCAACAACCGCTTTTTAATAATGCAGGTTATTCCTGTCAGATCAGTGCGGTCTTACTCAGTGAGGCACAAAAGGATTCAGCTTCTATTCTATTCTATTTTATTCTATTATGTCCCCTTTGGCAATTATTGTCACTCAGTTCACCTCATTAGGATGTTAATTTAACGTACAGTGATAGTTTCAAGGTATGGAGGCCTAAAACTGACAAAGTATATAAGTTTCATTACACGTGCCAACAAAAATATCAAGGTATTTAAAAAAAAAAAAAATAATAATAATAATAATAATAATAATAATAATAATTTGCTTCTATATTTATTTGCTTTTGTATGAATTGATTCATTTACTGGCCGGTATGACAGTACTGACCTTATTATTTTAGATTAGATGCACACTAAAAAGCTATACGTTAAGTAAACTTAACCTTGTTACATGCTTTACATAAATGCAGGAGAAAAAATAATTGCTGTCAATCATACACACCACCTTTTATCAGTCTGTTTTGTTTTTTTTAAATTATGGAACATCTTAGAAACCGCAATTGATCTTTACATGGTGTCACTTGTCATTGGTCTCCCAAATACATGCATGCGAAACAAATATCTCAGAAAGTGGTTTAATCTTCTGATTTTTGCACAAAGAAAAATGCACTATTTTCGTAAAACTCAGATGGCACAGGATGATATTGGAACACATCCCACTGGAGTTACCTGGTCCGAAATAAATCCCTTGATTTTTACAAAAAAGTGGAAACATTTCTGTTAATCTGACCCTTTCTGAGCTTTTAATGATAAGGTTTTTTTTGTTTAGTTTTTTTTTTTTTTGCACAAGACTTCAAACGATGGTGAAAATGGGATAATTGATTTACAGTGTTGTATGTATGGTTGACGTGTCTGTTGAAATGATGCTTGACTTCTCATGAGTATTGTTGTTGTTATTAATACTTTTACTTTTATTCGTTTTTTGCTGTTGTTGAACAGTAAAAAAAAACAAAAAGAAAATAGAGAAATTGTTGGAAAAATGTTTATAGAAAATAAAGTTACTAAATAAAATGAAAATTTAAAACGTGGGAATAAAGAAATACAAAAATTAATACAAAATCTAGTAAATTTAGAAGCAAATTAAAAGTGTCAGTTAACCAATCTATACATGTATGTTTAACATTTTCAATTCATTTGTTTATTTTGGCGCTTTTGAGCTTCCATATTGAGAGCCCTTCACTAATAATCAATCTAATTGATGTGCCTGTATAGTTTGGTTATGATTTTGGACTGTAAGTATTGAACCTGGTGCCAGTTAAACTGTGTGATGGTAACGTTAACGACCTTTAAACTATTTCTAAAACTTATTCTAGATTTGACATAATAGGCTTACAGGAGATCTGTGTGAATAAAGCTGAAACAATGATGACTGTATGATTAACGCTAATATTACTGGATTGCATATTATTGAATTCATGTGTATCTACCCTGTCTAAAATAGACCTCTGTAGTGTGTAAAATGTTCATATTGCTTAAAAAGAAGATTGTTTGATTTTTGCATTGAATTTATTTCCAAAAAAAGCCTTGATTTGCTCATTTTTTGTGCCCAAGTTAAACGCCTGCTGGGCTGTACAGATACTATTGTCTCTTTGTGCCTCTAAAGTCACTGAAGCTATGGAGGAATATTCACTATGAGGCCTCCTCGCATTAGATGGAACAAAAAAGATTAAGCTTTTTTTAAGCTTTTTTTAAACACTTTCACAATAGGAAGTGAAACATCTACAGCTTAAAAGCTAACCATTCGAACTACAAAATTTAACATTACCTAGAAAACTCAGATAACATAAATCAAGCAAAAGTCCTGCCTCTGTATATCCAAACGCTTCGGTTGCTCCGCCCCCTGTGGCGTATCAGCATTGTTTAATTTTCCACACTGAAGCCGACCAGGTCGTCACAGACCTGCAGGCGTTAGGCTCATACTCAGGCCAGCACACACAGGCTGAATTTAGCGCGGGTGTGAGTATGTTGTTTTTTTTTTTAAAAATGCCGTTTCAATTTCAGACTTAAAAATGTTGATTATTTATAGTCTTTTTAAAATGTTCCTCTGGATGTGCCCTCACTCCACTTCCCTCTCTTACTTTCTTTTTTCTCTCCCTCGTTTGATCTTTGGCCTGTCTGTGTTTGCTCAGACCTTTTACAGTTCACTGTTGCATGAATGCACTCAAAAGCATGTGAGAGTGTGTGACTATGTGAATGGGAGCGTAAGAATGCGTGCTTTCTGTTAGGCAGGCTTCGGCAGTTTAATGATTTAACGTCGCTATCCTTCCTCCGTGTTAACTCTGTTGATAATAAGCCTCTAACGCATGTTTGTGTTTGTCTGTTCAGACCATCGAGACCCGTTGGGAACACCAGTGAAGCCATGCTGCTGTCTTCATCTGCTCGCGAGTCCTCGAAAAGGTAAAGACTGACATTAGAGCTGATTAGAAGTGTGCAATCTTGTGGCTTCATTTCTTTTTTCTGTTTAAACTAATATTTCTCTAATATTCAAGGCAAATAAAGACCTTAACCACCGTGTCAGGCAAGTTGGTTGGCCAGCTGCTGTTTCAATAAATCACAGCTCCGAGTTGAAGTGTGAAGCAAACTGGTGAAGTGAAAGCTTACTAGGTTGTTCTATTAGTAATTTCACATTAAAGGAATCATATGAGTTAACAGAAATAAAGAGGCTGTTTTTAGCTGCGTGGATACACAGCAGAGGGTCTATACTGGTGACACAGGGCTCGATAGCATGAGTGCTTCACTTGCACGCAGTTAAAAATAGATGCAAACTCTTCATAGCGATTTAAGGGCTCGTGGTGGGTGAATAAAAACTAATACGAGATTCAGCCCAACTCAACGCCAGTAAAACGATGCTGTCATAGGTTAGTGAGAGTAGGAAGCAGGTGGAGAGGTGAAGGAATCTGCAATGTCTTTGATCTGACACTGTGAAAGAGCTGTTGAATTAAGTGCAAGTTAAAAGAAAAGTTTAGTTTTCCATTATTTTTACATTTATTACATTTTTGGTGAAGTTTCCTGCAAGCTGACAGCAGCCATCTCTGACACCACCATACAGGTGTATGTCTAAAAGGCAAAACACGTACTCCACTACATAGCTTGTAAGATTATGGACCGTTATTATTTTGTAATGAAATGAAAAAATTGTGTATTTAAGTCTCTCGTCCTGTAAGAGTAAGAATAGGCTCTCGGCCTCGCAACAACCCTGAATTGGATAAGTGGAAAAAGATGGATGGAAAGATGATTAAATAGTTTTTAATGCTCGTTTGCAGCTCCTTATTTCCGTTCTTTACACGAAACTGCTCCAGTCAAAAGAAATTTTAATAGTACAGAAATAATTGCTTACAAAACTAATCACAAATAAGGAAGAATCGATCAAAACACAAGGGAGAGAGAACACCGTAAACCAATCACACAGTGGACAGTGGTAACTCAGCTTATAAAGGATGCAAAGCTATTTAAAAAAACAGCTGAAGGAAAAAGTTGGTGCAGATTTAGGAATGCTAGCTTCTCCACCCTCTCTGGGTTTGTATACATGAAGGTGAGCCTCCACAGTGAATCAATATTTGGTGTGAAAAACAGAGTTCACAGAGGTTAATAAGGTTAATCAAAGAAGTAATAATCAGTGGAAAAATGTGCTGTTAGAGGCGTGATTCACACTTCAGACTAAGCCTTATTCAATGTTTACTGATCCAACTTTCTTCTGATTGGCTGTCCCTCACAACCAGCTTTAAAAGGCAGAGGAGACGTCCATATTAGGGCTATCCCCTCCGTGACATCGTACATAGCCAGTATAAATAAATAAATGCAAACTTTATTTGTCACATACACAGTGCAACATATTGTGAACATGCAGTGAAATGCTTGTGTCCTGAACTGCGGACAGGCTGCAGACATAGCCGCGCAACTCCAGGGCTGGTTTTTAGCATGGGGGGTCTTACCACTACGCTATCCAGCTGCTGCAGTAGTTAAAAAAAACTGTGTGAAACGAAGCTTTTCAAGCTGTCTGGTGGCTGAATGTCTGGCTTGTACATACACTGACCTCATGATTATTAGTCATGTTTAATATGAGCATCCAGCACTGGATTAATATGACAGAACATAAGAAAAAGCAAAAAAGGCTCACTTTAAACTCTGGTGCGTTGGGTTCTTCTGAACTTCTTTTAGCATTTTGTGGACCAAAAATGAACTAATAAGAAATATTGCATGTTAGTGAATAATTGAAATAATAAAAGATATTCATTGCATATAAAAATCTACACGCATTTTTCAGGTGTTATGAAAATATTCTTTCTTTTTACTCATATGCACATTTATTAAGAGATATTTTGTGTTGACTTGAAGTTAAACTGATGTAATTCCTGTAAGACAGACTGTTATCTGATGCTGGCTGATTACTCTGCGTCTGTTTTGTGTCCGTCCAGCTTGGCAGCGGCTCAGCGAATGAACGAGGAGCACGCTCTGATCGCTGCGTATGTGAATCGCCTCCAGGGCAGCCCGCGGTGAGAAGGGAGTGAGGGGTGGTTACGTAAAGGAGTCAGGGAGGCAGTAAGGAGGAGGGCACCGTGCTGCACAGTTTAGCTGAAGCCAAGTGAAATGCTGTAGTTTGCTATAGTTCTTATGAAGAGAGAAATCTGCAGCTACAGAATATCCTATTAAATTATTGTGTTACTTCTTAGCTTTTAATTTAGTTTGTTTTCCTGTAATAATGATGATTTCCATTTGCCCAGGTTTTGTAATAACTTTAAACAGTTTTCTAATCTACAATAAAATCCTGTTTTGGATTTTTTTTTTTTTTTATAATACTGCAATACAAGAAAATTACAGTTATGACTGCCTTACATTGGAAACAACACACAGATACATTTTTAAAATATCAATACAATACAATGTTATTTATATAGCACATTTAAAACCAAAGGCAGACCAAAGTGCTTCACAATAATGCAATAAGTCATTGTTATAAAACATTAACAAAGTACAAAAACAAGCACTAGTACTAATCCTAACAGGTGGGAAGCACTAATTAAACCAGGAGTGTGGGCTAAATAAAATAGATATCGGGCCTCAGTTCAGAGATGGGGTCAATTCAAAATATAGAATATTATCTAGGAGAATCAGGAATAATGCAGAAGTGTTTAATATCGGCCTAATATTGCCGTTAAAGGACAATTAGCAGTCTTGGAAGTGCGTCTCTTGCATTATAAAATACAGACCAAATAAAATTATGAAGTAATTAATTTATTTTTTAAATTCAGAAACCAGAAGGAGCAAAAGCTTCCTTTTTCCTGTAGTCTTCTGTTTTCGCTCTGAGGAGTTTTTTCAACACAAGAAAAACATTGCCTGCTTTAAAACAAATAATCTGATACACACACACACACACACAGACACACACACACACACACACAGCGTTGAGTGCTCATTCATACATTAACCTGCTAACAGTGTTATGAAAAATATTAAATTGCTTTTACATGTTTACAAAATAAGGTGAGACACCACAGGCAGAAAAAGCAATTTTATGTACTGTTATGCAAATATATGCATGTTTAATGATATAATGCATCAGCAAACTATAATATAAAACCTGATCTGAGAGCTATCTTAATTTAACCCAGCAGAAAGCAGTTAATTAAAAAAGGTCCTCATATGCGGACACTAGGTTTATTTTACAGTACAACCAATAAAATGCTTGTTTAACAAAGTATAAAACACTTTATAGAGCAGAATGAAGTATATGGTGCTAAAAAGCCAAAATGTCCCCACATCAGGATGTACAGTCTTGGTGTAAGTAATCACCTGGGGACGTTTACTGGTGATACTTATTAGTTAAAAATTTGCCCCGTTAATTGTGCTTCCTCCAATGCTTACTGAAAAATTGGGTGTCCTCACCCTCTGAGCCATGCTTAGCTACAAACTCTGTAGTTTTTTTCCTGTCTGTGTTCAGAGCATTTCATTCTTACACAGATGGTGAAAAGAGGTGTTTTCCTAAAAGTATTTTCTGAGAGATAAAGAGATGCAGAGAGACACAGATTTTACCACATTTATGTACTTAAATGGATTATTTCTGAAAACTTAAAAGTGATCATATTTACCTGCATTAAATTCATGCATCATGCTCTTTGCTGGTTTAAATACAGTTTTTCACTAGACTTAGTAAATTAGAGATTTTCTGTGCTTCAGTGTTGACAGCCCCAGCAGGCAAGACGACGAGCACAAACTGATCGCTCGCTACACCACCCGACTGGCAGAGACCGAAGGCACAGGAGTGAGTCGAACACATCTCCTCTAAGCCTTTAACTTTAATACTGCATATGCATGCATATGCTCCGACTACACGGGGATCTTGTTCTGGTTTGTACATGAAACCCATCAACCGTTTGCTTGTGTTTTAGGTGATCCCGACGCGGAGCATCAACTTTGACGCGAACAAACAGAAGAGGGAGCTCATTGCTCAGCTGGAGTCTAAAAACAGGTAGAAATATGTGAACAGGAGCGAGGTGGAGAATTTAACTTGTTGGGGGGGAAAAAACTTTAGAGCTTAAGGTATCATAAAATATACAAATAAAAAAGATGTAATTATTTAAAGATATAAGGTTAATATATGAGAGCGAAATCAATAAAAAGTGACAGAAAGAAGCTGAATGGTTTGTGGTCGTATATTTGATTAACCGTTACCAAGTAATTACTTTTAAGGGAGCATGATCAGTTTTTACAGTTTGTTCTTTCACAATAAAAGCACTGTATGTGTGAACATCTGTGGTCTGGCTGTTAGCTTGTTTGTTTTTTACTCTCTAAATTAAACTTGTGCATCATTCCAAAAAAAGATTCCTCTAAAGCCTGCTGAAGTTCGCCATCTTGCCCCGCTTATTTACAGGCTGTTCATTCCTAAAATACTGTGGTATCAGGCTTCAGCTGACCAGTGTGATTTTCATTTCCCAGAGAGATCTTGGCAGAGATCAAACGTCTCCGTGCAGAGCATGACGCAGCGTGCCAGCCCAGCCCGGAGAAGAGCAGCACCAACCCGACTCTGCTGGCCGAGCTCCGTCTGCTCAGGTGAACGCAGTTCCTCTGAGACCTGCTGTTTCTGTACAGAAAATATACATATAATAGTTAAAATGTACATCTTTTAACTTTGTGAGTCACACCCACAGAAAATATGTTTCACAAACAATCGCTCTTTCGCTCGCTGCGCTATAGTTTCCGGATTTTGCCATACCGCCGCGGTCAGAATTGGCGGGAAAACTTGCCGTGTTGCTCTGCGGCGCAGAGGGAGAGTTCTTTATGGCAGATGGTACCGACAGATGGTGGAGTTCACAAAAACACCAAAGAAGGAATCCCTTCCAACGCACTTATTGCGGTTTTCAGTAAAAACAAGTCCTTCAAGAAGAGGAGAGGAACTTGAAAGTGATGGAAACTGCCTGGCTTTGACGTAAACAATAACATTTCTGCCCTGAGAGATGTTAGTCAGGCATTTTTTCCATCATGTTATGGAAATTTAAATATGTAATAATAATAATGGATTGCATATAGATGTAGCGCTTTTCGTGAACCTTACAATTCCATTATTCATTCACTCTCACATTCACACACTGGTGGAGGCAAGCTACAGTTGTAGCCACAGCTGCCCTGGGGCAGACTGACAGAAGCAAGGCTGCCATATCGCGCCATCGGCCCCTCTGGCCAACACCAGTAGGCGATAGGTGAAGTGTCTTGCCCAAGGACACAACAACCGAGACAGACAGAGCAGGGGATTGAACCAGCAACCTTCCGGTTACAAGATGAGTTTCCCAACCCCCTGAACCACGGTCGAATATTTTAAAAGTGTATATTTTAAAGTGTGAAACAGAGCTGTTATATTAGATTTTTAGTTTTTATTCCAGTTTTCACGCTAACATGCCTGATAAAACAGCCACATGGCGGCAGTAGAGTAAACATTTTTCAGATTCAGCACGTAAGAGCCCATCTTTTCTATTTTGTTTCTGTTTGTCTGGAGTTTTCTACTTCCTCCTGGTGGCCATGAGACCAAATGAGGTAAAATCTCTCCAAATTTAAAATAGTATGAGGTAGTCTTGCAGTGAAGTTAACATAGTGCTTTTTCTAGTGTTTCCTCTTACTGAAAACCTGCATTCTTTCTGATGGCCAATTTTTCAGAATTCTCTATCTTCTTTCGTAATCTTTTTTCCAGTTCGGGTCACAGGGAGCTGGAGGCTATTCCAGCTGTTACAGGATGAGATTAGGGTTAAAAAAAAAAAAAAGAAAATGTCACCCAGTGCAAAGTGAATCTGCCAGCAATTTTCCCTCTTGCCCTTGGTCTGGTTTTATGAGTCACTAGTTTCCAGTCTTACTGAATGCACCGTGGTGATCATTCTGTAAATTATGGTATCCGTTAGTCAAAAAGGAGGGTAAAGTAGGGCACGCTTTAGACTGTCGCAGGGTCCTCCGGTTCAGTCACAACCACCCCTTGTTCATAATGGCAGCGGTGAAAATGCTCTTCAGGACAGGACTTAATGAATAAATGGTTGGCCACACCAGCTATGTCCAACTAGAGTTAATTTGGTACCCATCTTCATGTCTTAACAAGCCTGTAATCAGTAATATTACTGTCTTGGTAATCTCTTTCATGTTTCCGCTACAGACTCAGAGCTAGATATTGTTACTGGAGAAAACTGCTAAGCTATATCTTAAATAGTACAGATAAAGTGGCGTTTCTGAGGTTGTTGGCTAGCTTGCGGGTAAAGTTACTCTGGGATAACAATAAAACAAAACTCTATTTACTGAATGAGTCAGACTCTTGTTTTCATTTGTTTATTTACTCATTTATCTTGCCACGTGAAGGGAAGCCAGGAAAGAAAGACGAGCTCTGCTCTCGCTTTAATGTCTCATCCAGACCGCATACTGTTTGGTGGGAAAAGATCGTGAATGTTAAACTCTATGCCTGCTGTTAAAGCTTTGTTTCCAGAAAGCCCTGCTGCTGCAGAGCATTTTATCAGTATTTTGAGTGCACTTTTGTATATATATTCATCTTAATTTGAAGTCCTCAAACAGACTTGGTGTTTCTCTCCCTGCCATCTTACAAAATATTGAGGATTTCTGACTAAAAGTTCACGTAATCTAGCTGATTTTCTCCTGGAAACACTCTCCTACATGCTCTTCAATAACATCTCTCCTCTCTTATTCATCTATTTATTAACCTCATCACACAGCTGCTTCTGTGAATTTCTGCAGATTGTTTTAGCACTTCAGGACTGTGAATCTAATCTCTTGTTTTTCTTCCATGTTGCATTTCTGATCTTCTCCACATTTTGGGACTTAAATCTATTTTTACTCCAGCTCCTGTCTTCAGCAAGCCTTTGTAATGTGTGTGTGTGTGTGTGTGTGTGTGTGTGTGTGTGTGTGTGTGTGTGTGTGTGTGTGTTCCAGACAGAGGAAAGATGAACTGGAGCAGAGGATGTCGTCGCTGCAGGAGAGCAGGAGGGAGCTGATGGTGCAGCTGGAAGGACTGATGAAGCTGCTCAAGGTGACACACACACACACACACACACACACACACACACACACACACACACACACACACACACACACACACACACACTCTGATTTAAATCTCCAGCAGTTTGTATTTTCTCACACTAGAGGGCAAAGCCTCCCTTGCTCCTCACACCCCCCTCTTTCTGTCCTTGCAGTAACAAGCCTCATTTTCCCCTCTGATGTTTCTTCCTCTATGACTTTTCTGGCTGTCATTGTGTCTGACCTCTTGTTTTCCATTCTTCTTTTCTGCCCTCTTTGTTTTCCGGCTGCCCATGTTGTGGTCCCTGTAGGATGAGGAACAGCGACAGGCAGTAAGTCCATACCCTTTTGTTGGAAACACTGAAGAAACTGTGGGATTCAGTCCTTATTAGTCACCTGAAATATCACATGCAATCAAAAAGTTGGAAAAACAGGCCTGTGCATGATTTAAATGTGGCTGATCGCGCCTTCAGAGCGCTCTCCATGTGCATCACTGCAGTTATTTTTCTGGCGATCCCTGTCACGATGCTTCCGCCACACAAACCCAGTGTTTAAACTTTAAAGTAATTTTGGGGAAGAGGAAAAAAATCACGGAAAGTAGGGCAGGTGGTGAGCAAAGATTGAAAACCTCTTCACGAGATGTGGACAGAAAAGAAACCAAACACTCCCTTTTCCTGCACATTTTCACAACAATCAGCTGACTTCAGTTCATGTGCAGGGAGGAAACTAGCTTAGCGGATGAGCGGCGATTTTGACATTACTTTTATTTTCAGCACATAAAAAGGCCCAGAGCGTCATGGTAAAGTGCAAACTACAATCACACCAGAAGCAGCAGCCGCTAAGGTGACTCATGACTCTTTGCAAGCACTTGCACAGGCAACATGCTAACACAAAGCAAGTGAACAACTCTGGAAACACAGTGATGTTAGAGTGAGTGTGTTTGTGATGACTCCAGTCAAGCAAAGCCTGGTTTTTAACCTGAACCATCCATTTCTAAGTGTGCCTGTTTTTGTAATACTCTGGTCTCGTTTTCATCCTCGTCGTTAATAATTAACTTCATCCATTTTATTCCACTTATAGGCAATCTACGTCCTAACTTACGACGTATCTGGAAACTCTGTTTAATCCTATGCCATAACCTGACCTTCACCTCCTGAGAAATATTACTATATTTTGGGTCGACGCGACCTCGTGCCATTCAAATGACTTGAATGGTGCGGAAGGTTGTGATGTAGGGTTAAAACTGGTTTCCGGTTAGAACGTAGATTTACCGCAGAAGTCTAAATCAAGCTTAAGTCAGAGCAGGTCACCTGGGAGGTGCCTGGAGGCATCCTGTTCAGATGCCCAAGCCATGTCAGCTGGTTCTAGAAATTAATTGTTATCCAAACTAAAAGGTTAAGTTAGATAAGTCCACACACTGGACGTATATTCAAGCAAAATGCAAAAGGTGTGATCTTGTAATCTAAAACCTTCTCGAAGTAACATTAACCAGCTCTGATAACGCCTCTCATCTTGTAGGCGCAGGCAGCCGGCTCTTCTCACTCCTCTCCCTCTCGGCCGAGCCCGTCAGCCGTCCGCTCTGTAGGTGCTGTACCCTCCCAGACACACATGTATCCTCCTCAGGACTCCCTCGCTGGGGTGGGAGGTGATGTACAAGAGGCTTTTGCTCAAGGTAGGACTCATTTCTCTCCCACATGGCAACCTTAAAAAAAAAAAAAAAAAAAAAGTCTTGCAGTTTGCCTTCTTTGATATTAAAGGCTTATGTTTGAAGGAGTTTTTGTTTAGTTAGACGGCTGAGACAAAGTACAGTGGGTCTGATGTTTTGAGTGAAGCATTTTCAGGTCTAAAAACACTTTTTTTCAGCTGTTTGAGGGAAGCTTCTGCTAGGATTTTGGTCTGGGCTGAAAAGCCTTGCATGTGGTTTCACTGCATGTCTGAGCAGCTCTACAAATTCCCTGTTAAGACTTTGACTCATATGAAGTAGTGCATGCTTGAGAACATACTCTGCTTAGCTGCTTTTCTAAAAGCACGACGTGTAAATGGATCCCTGACGGTAGCGCTTCAGGATTGTTACGTCGTAATTCCAGCTGTGTTTACCACATTTATTTATTGAACCTCTTGTCAGCTACAGGCACAAACATACAGTAGTTTCCAGGCTGTGTTTTGGATTAGTCTCACCTGATTAACAGTTCACTGTAAAACCTAATATAAACCACTTGACAGAAATAAATACTTAAACTGATGTTTAAAATGGAGCTATTATGCGTTTCCTTGTTTTCTGTCATATATAGACCGTTACACTGATGGATGCTCATAATAGGGGTAGCCAGAGGTATGAAATAATCAGCATATATGCAAGTGGTCCCTGTGACCCAAAACCTGAGGCCTCAAACTGTTATAAAAACCCAGTCTCAGACAGTTTTTTTTCCCAACCTGTGCATCTGTATGACATCACAGGGGATCTCCTTAATATGGCGGCACTTCCTACAGATTTATGGGATTCATGTGGCATGCATGCTAGCACCGCAAGATTAGATGCACATATGCTTTTTTAAGTTAATTATCATTTAATGGTTTATATAGTTTCTCCTCTGGAAATACTTTTATTTGCAGCTAATAAAAAACTGAGAAATATCAGTTCTCTGAGATCGGTGTAGCAAGCAAGTTCTGGTTCATGTGATCCTGCAGCGAGTTTCTGGAGCAGAACAAGATGGTGGCATTGGAGGCTGTCCATGACAGCAGCGACCTTTTTATTTTGGTCCCCGGGTTTTGAGTTGCTTTGTAATTTTTTTGTATTTATTAAGTGTTTTGTGGTTGGATTCTTTAACTTCATTACTTTTAGTTTGGTTTTATTTTTGAGTCTCTTGCTGTTCTTTTACTATTTTTGTCACAGTTCTGGGTCATTTTGACCCAGCATTTTGAGTTCTTGTGTTTTGGTTTAATTTTGTATTATGGGTTATATTCTGATTCCCTTGTTGTGCTTTGTTGATCATTATTATAAATCTATGTTTCAGTTTATTCTGGTTAAGGGTTTAGTTCTTAGGTTTTCTTCTTGTGCCCTGGTGTTTAGTATAGGTTTAGCTCAGTGTCAAGTCTGCGTCTTTGTGAATTGTTTCCCGTTTTATTTTGAAGGTTTGTCTTATGTCAGTGTTTCTAGTTTCACTTCCTCTGTGTCGTTAGGTAAAATTTCTCCCGGCTGTGTTCCCACCTGTTCGTCATTCCTTCATGTGTATTTATAGGCTGTATCCCAATTCAGGTTCTGCAGCCTTAAAGTACGCAGCCTCAACGGTCCACAAGGGCCGCGTACTCAAAGACCACTAAGGCCGGAAGTGCGAGGCTTGTGAAATGGGACGGTCTAGCCTCTGTCGCGCCGCCCAGGTTGCCTAGCAACCATGATACTAACAGCTGGAAACGTTTCATACAGCACTGTGTGACAGAAAGGAAGGAGAAAATCTTTTGTTTGTTTGTTTGTTTGTTTCTACATGAGCTTTGATCATTCTCTGTAAGATTAAGGTCAGCTATTGAACGGCGTATATTTTAAAGTAAAGGCTTTAAGTTAGTACAAACGTCACTAATGTCACATAACTTTGCCGACATGTGGCCAACAGTAATGTTTTAATGTTCTTTGTTAGTAAACATTTGCACATAAATAAGTGACATAATATTCAGTACTTACTTAAAGTTTACTCTTCGGGCGCCCCTCATCCGCCGTTTTTTTTCGGCAAAATTATCCACACCCACCGCCGCGCTATGCATTCTGGCATATGTTTGGCCACGAAGTCTACACTGCCACATCCTTAAAATTCAGGGAAATGAAGGACGCATTTGAGGGCCGCATTTCGAGCAGCCTTCGAATTGGAACAGCCTTCGTCGCGTCGCTGTGACGGAATTGGCCTTAAAATGCGGCCTTTCAGGCTGCAGACCCTGAATTGGGATACAGCTATAGTGTGTGTCCTCCAGTGTTCAGCGTCGCGTCATACCCTCAGATTTGCCTGTGTGTTTCTGGTCTCAGCTTTCATTGTTCAGTTTATGCTTTTGTTCTTTGCCAGCAAGAAAGCTGTGGTTTTTGTCTCAACAAGTCATCTCCTCCTGCCCGCACACAGAGCCCTGACAATTTTGTCTCTAGTGATTGTTTAGTTTTGGTATTTTTTTTTTATAAGAATTAGTCTTTCCTGTTCCTCTGTTGGTGTTTGTGTTAGGATTTACATCTGTATTCTGTTACTTTGGAGGTTTGCTTTCTCTCGAGTCCTGTGTTAGCTTTGCTTCCTGTCTGTGTTCCACTGATTGTCTTCACCTGTGTCTTGTTATCTCATTGAGGTTGTTCCTACTCAGCTCTTTGTGCATAAATAGTTCGGTCTGCCTGTTTGTCCTCGTCAAATCTTTTTTAACCTTTCAACAACCAAAAATGACTTACTTTTTTGTTTTGCATCATCTGTCTTTGTGTCCTTCCCTATAACGAGAAGGGATATGCCCCGCACATGGACGTAGATCAAACTTAAATTGGTTTGACTGATTGATCAGGCATTCTTGTGTGTTCTGTGTCCTGACGGCTGCAATTCCAGCAGTGTGAAAGAGACTCGGCAGCAAGTCAGAATCCTCAATAAAGGCATTTTATACGCTTTCTCATTCATCAAATAAATACACGCACTTCGCCGTCACAATGCCACACACAGTTTGCACTTTATTCAGTAATTATGCAAAACATTTAAATCTCTTGTATTTAAGCACACCAGCATCACAAATCACAAACTGGCCTCAAAGTGCTTTTTCACACGTCTGCTCTGCTCGCATTTCAGCCCCTTTTTATTCTTTTGCTTCATCATTAAACAGCTCTTTTCATTCACACCAGATTATATGCTGCTGCCACAGCGAGACAGAGTAACAGCACAAATAATCAGGGAACAACAAAACTGTCTAATTACTGTAAATACAAGTGCTGGATAAAATAATGATTGTTTTCTTTGCTCCAGGCCCGAGGAGAAACCTGAGAAACGACCTCCTGGTTGCAGCCGACTCCATCACCAACACCGTGTCCTCGTTGGTCAAAGAGCTTCACTCAGGTTCACACAAACGGAAACGCACTCCTTTTGTAGTAGTTTTGTGTGCAAAGCTGTTAAACATGGACAAGAAATTAGATTTTTTTAAACCAAGTCTTCACATTTTTCTACAATAATGTCACTTTTTACTGTCTCCTCTGAGCAGATGACAGTCGGGAGGAGGAGGAGAGATTGCTGAATGGGAAGGAAAGAGGTACAGTATTGTTTCCTACATTTTTTTTTAAATGCATTTATGCTGTTTTGAATCGCTTAATTGGCTAACAAAACCTGACAGTAACATGGGAATATAAAAGTTAAGTTGAGTTGTGTCTTACGTGAGTCACCTGAGATTAGCAGTCAGAATGATGGCTTAAAATTAAAGTTTAATCATGCAAAACCAACTGCAAACAAAATAATGCATTAAATAAATAATATATGAAGATTAAAATGTGAAAGGAGTTTTCTGGCAGGTCAGATCACCTCCTAATCTAATTAAAATGGGCCGGGTGCAGCTATAACCATAAAAAAATCATTTTTAAAGCTGATCTTACTCTGCCCTCTCAGATGTGACTGAACCTCTGACTCTTTGATGTTTTCTTTTAAATATTGCAGACAGATGTGTGTATACATGTTAAGTGCAATTACTGATCATACAGCTAAATTAGACTGATTTAATTATTTCTACTTGATTCAAAATGTTCTTTTTATATTTGGTTATATTATTTTTAAAGTGTTCTCAACATCCTGACAAGGTATTATTATAATAACAGTATTTATCCAGGGGTTATTCTTGCAAAAGTTGATTAAAAATGTAGGTTTTCAAGTCTTCAGAAGCTTTCCTTGTTGTTTTTGTAGCACCACGAGACCCAGGGTGGTCATTATGTTGTGGGATTTATGTGGCGTCTGTTTGTGTAGTGCTTCGGATATGCATGGCGAGTGCCTGTGGCAGTTAAACCAGCCTAAAATGCTTCGGAGTTGCATGTTTCCTACAAAAAGCCAACAACACGTAGGCCGATGTCGAGTGAGGCAGAATGGTGATTGGTTGAAAAGTTGGCTTGAATAGTAAAGTTTGGAGTTCTTATCTTTATGAAGATCTTATCACAAAGGAGTCACGCCTTGGTCCCTGTGACTGTAATGACCCGCGCCACGATCTACTATGAAGATCTTATCTACACGAAGCTTCTTAAGTTGTAAAGACTGATGGAGAGTTCCAGGTTTTTAACCCCTAGTGGGGTTGTCACCTTAGAGGCAGTCCTGAGTGACATTGCTTCACCTCTCCATCATGTTAGTTACTAAGGTCATTGAGCAGGGGCTGCGTCTACACTTATCTGGATACATTCAAAAACAGCGTTTTTGTCTGAAAACGCTCCGCATCCACACTATCGTTTTCAATCGTTTCAGAACAGTTGTTCATGCACACTGGAACGACTGAAACACTTAGGTTCCTGTATTGCGCATGGGTGAAACGTAATATGCTTCGACCTGCGTTGTTTTTGTCTGCCGTTTATTTACTTTACGACTCTTTGAAACGTCGCGGCAAAATGTAGAGGAAAGTTTTTTAAATCGACTTACAATGAGGTGGAGTTGTTGCTGCGAGTAACACAAAAGTACAAAGTTGCAAAAGCGAGTGAGGATTAAAGAATTTGAAGAAAAGCTTCAAACTGATATTAATCTTTAACAGGGCTGTCAAAATTGAGAGCAAACAAAACAACTGCTGTATAATGCCCTCCGCTATCTTAGTTTAGTTGGTCACATGACTGCATCATATGACTTAAATGCGTTATATTTCGTTTCCGAAAGCCTGTGGTTACGCTGTCCACACTGTGAAGCAGAAATGGCGCTTTGAAAAGCGTTTCCAAAAACGCCGTCTCAGTGTGCACGGAAAGCCAAAACGTGTTTTCAAACGAAAAACGTATTAGCGTGGACATGGCCTCAGTCACCTGTAGTGCAGTCTTGCGGTCCCTTCCCAGGTCATTCAACTTCAATTCACACATTGAGGGTGGGGCAACATCTCATTAAGGATTCACACCTCAGGCCCTGTGACTATAACGACCCAAACCTTTGATTCACACCTTATCTCATGTCACCCTTAACGATTATGTTGACAGTGACCGTGAGGACAACCTCAACTAGGGGTAAACTTTTGGGACTCCCTCTCTCTCTCTTTACTGCTGAGAGGTGAAACTTCTTCATGAACCAAAAAGAAATCCAGGTTCTGTAAAATGCCCGAATTTGCATAAAGTTGCAAGTTTTTCTTTTACAGTGCGGCAAATTTTGTCCATAAACTGATTTGTCTTTTAAAAATTTAGAAGCGGACACACTCTCTTAATGGCGCTCATTTTCAGACAATAACTAGATGTTGGAAGAGTACTTGCGCCACATCAGAAGCTTCTATTTTTGTAGAAGCGTCTTCTGTACCGCTTCATGCCTAAAATCAAAATTTTAGTGGCTCATGGTGCTGTTATGCCTCTAAGAGCCACAGAAAGAAGAATAGAACTAGAATTACTAGAATAGAATCTAGTTTTTAAAAAATCCTTCTATAAAAATCATGATTTATACTTGCTCTACAGCTCCTTAGAGACCCATTCATTCTGTACTATCTTAAAGTTCAAAGAGTGGGAGTTCCCTGCAGGGGCTAAACTTGAACAACCAACTTGAGCACATAAATCTTCGATCCACTTATTTCTGACACTGCCCCCTGGTGACTGTATACAGGCACAGCATGCAAACGCGGGCCTGCATAGCTCTCTTCCTTTGGGGCCTGTATTCATGCTGGTAACCTCATATAAATCCCAGCAGTGCTTTTACATAACTCCAATCCGAACAATTTTAACAAGCCACAAAACTGAAAACACATGCTTGTCTGGAAAAAGGCCTTTAATCTGCAGTAATGCATCGTATTTTATCATCTGCTCATATGGTTTGTATAGAAAATCAGAGTAGCTGTGTTTTACAGTTGAGTTAAGTGGAATGAAAAGGGCGATATTTCCTTCTGAAACGGGCCTGGAAATTGGATGTAATAAAGGATTATGTGTATTTATTTGCACAGCTGTTAAAAGGGTGCAAACAGCTGATCTGTGCAGAGGAAAGGAAATTTTGTTGAAAAATGTTACCAAGATAATTTAATCATGATATAGTAGTATAGCACTATTATGTCTTCTAGTGAAATACAGCCAGCATTAGCAATTCCAGATATAAGATATTAAGCTCTGCTCTGTTTCTCGACTTTTTCTGATGATGATGGAGCCAAATCTGATTTGTGGATCGCATCGCTGTCTCTCTGCTTACACTTTAAATCCGCTCGTGCTCACAGCTTTTCCTGTTCGCCTTCTCCTCTCCAGGTGCGCTCGCCTGCACCGTAGCAAGCTTCGTTAGCATGCCGTCTCATTAGCCATGCTTTATGGAGCCCCTCCTCTTTATGAGGGGACCGCCTGCGGAGGAGAAGTGGCGAAACTACTTCCTGGTCTCGGCCTGAGCGCTCGTTAGAGTACTAACCTGTGATAATAATCCAAACCCCCCCTCCCCTACAGACAGACGAACAGGAGGCCACAGTTAAGTCTTGGAGGATAAATAAAACTACTGCATTAGAGCTGCCTACAGTAGAGTTTTTGTCTCTGGAGTTAATTTGTGTGGCACCTGCTAAGTAAGAGCTTCTTTTATGTTTCTGTGCTAGGAGCTGCTCTGCTTCTTATTACAGGTTCTGGCAGGAACCTTTAGCACTTGTTTTAGCCTCAGACTGCTCTGCTGTGCACTAATGAATTATTCTCTCTCTCTCTTTCTCTGTGTGTTTAGCAGGTTAAAATGCTGACAGGACACAATGTTAAAAGTAAGTATTTTCATGCATTTCCTCTTATTAATTGCATAATAATCAGAACTATTCTAGAGCAGAAGAACAGGGCTGTGTAGGCAGTTTTTCAAACTCAGTCCGGTGTCCTCAAAAAAAGGAAATGTAAGGAAAGGCAAGAAAGATGCTGCGTTCATGTTTTATGGGGGAAAACGGGTTGATTTGATGACTCAGTCGAACTGTTTATGTGTTTGAACTTGTTTGCACAGGCCTCCAAATGGCTTGTTTCTGGTTCCTCACGGTCAGCTTTGTGAGGTTTTAATTTTGCTTCATGCAGAAGCAATCAAAGAGGCAAACACACCCCAGTGTTCGACAGGAAGGTGCCGCTTCAGAAAACAAATCAAGCAGTTCTGAGGAAAACCCTTGTGTGCGGCAAACAAAATCCTCCTACAGGAGCAGTTTTGGTTTTCAAATCTTATTTTTAGTTCATGTTCAGCTGTTAACTAAAAGAAGTGACACAAATCAAGATTATTACATTTGAAATTAGGTCACAGATTTTTATTTGTTTTAAACAAAATCATATATTTTTTTATCCAGTGAGATTTTTTTGTGTCTGAATCATAAATCATCTAATTTCATAGTAACAAACGACAACTTAAGGATATGTTTTATTCTAGGAATCCATTTTTTAAGTTTGGGGTTTAACAAATTAAAAATGGTGCCTTGGTGGCTTTTAGGCTAAATTAAGTAGAAGTTTGATACTCTGCTCTCCTTCCAAGAGTCAAATGACAAGATTGCATTAACATAAAAAAAATACCTGTTGTGTATAAACTGGAAATGGACAAAACAGCTGCTCAGCTGGATATGGTTGACACTTAGGTGCCCTTCTTGTTATATTACCTGATTTTCATGCACAACATCATGCTTGCGAGGTTTGGAGCGTGCATTTGTGAGCCATCAAAATTTACGCACAACCTTTGTGAGACTAATTACACAAGATCACACACCAAGAGTTTATTCCTCACCCAAGTTTGCATGTTGACACACACCAACGAATGATTTGGCAGATTGTAATTGGTTAACATAAGCAGATGAATCACGGCCAAACAGATTAAAGAGCATAAAGTGATAATGTGTGTCAGCGCTTTAACGTCCCTACATGCCTCGGTAACTTTTCATTGGTTGGCCTGTCCCTCAGATGGAGTCATGTTTCGTCACGGCCAAAGAAGACTGACTGAGTACATCTTCAGATATTCGTTTTTAGCCGACGGGGAGGGGAAGAGCTCCTCTTCCCAATCAACCAATCACGATGCTGGACACCAAACGGCCGCTGGGTCACTACTGATGTATAGATGTGATTCTGTGTGTCTGTTCACTGTGATTTTACTTTTGTTTTGATTATTTTTGATTTGATCACGCATAGCTAAATGAGGAATCTGAAACCTACTGATCTGTACTGTAGCATGTGTGTGCGCTCAGCATTTTTCTTTTTTTTTCTTTTTTAAGCCACGAGTAAGGTTCGAGTAAGTGAGAAGAAAGATGTTTGTAAAGGTGTAAAGAGCACGAAAGCTTCAGGATGAGGAAGGAGATAAAGCATGTAACATATGAGGTGGAGGAAGAGGAGAAGTCAAAGACTAGAGGCGAGCTGTAAAGTTTTAAGATTTGGCACTGTGTGCTTAGTATTTATTGCTTTAATTTGTTGAGGTTTTTGCCATTTATTCTTCCGGTTTGATTGTTTTTGTGTGTTCGAGTGTCGTCGGGTCCTGCTGAGACGATAAGCTTTAATGGGATGTCTACTGCTGCGTCAAGTCCGGCAGAGTGGAGAGTTAAAGTCCTGGTGTCTAAAAACACAGGCTGTATGTAGAAGATGGGCATCGTGTCACCACTTTCTTCTGTTGCGGGTTCAAATATTGAGAAGGGACACAGAAACAACACTGATCCAGGAGGGTTAGGTCAAACGATGATTTTAATGAACACGCGTGGAGAGAGGATCACTGTACGCAGACAGCATCGATCTCTGGCTAACAATGCACAAGCAGATGTTTTATAGCATCAGGGTTTAAATTTAATGACGCATTATACAAAAAGAAAATATTGTGGAAAAGGGGAAAATCTTCAGCTTATGGCTTTCTAGTTCAGCATTATTTGCAGCTGCTCTCTCTGCTCTGTCTAGATGGCTGAAAAGCTGCAGTTCCAACTTCACAGCAGAAATAAGCATGTTTACAGCCTTTTTTATTCTCTATAGCAACCATACCCATTTAAGACAGCTGTACATGGGGTACCATTTCAATAAAGCACCTACTTAAACTATATTGAGACTATCAGTTTGGTGTTATTGGGGGCATTTTTATGCACTGATAACCTTGCTTGCTGTGCTGTTAACTGTGCTAAAAGCCTGTGCAAAGAAACCTGTGCTCCAGCTTTAGCAAGTGAAGTTCTAGTATTCTAAGTAGCAGGTATGAGTCTTTAAATTGCCCTCATACAGTCTGTGGATACAGTGCACCATCTCATCTGAATATGGTGACTTCTAGCTCCAAAAAAATGAAGATGAAGATGGCTCAAATGCAAAAAAACCACAAGGCTTAAGAACCGCTTCCGTGTCTCTGAACTGATTTGCTGCCTGATCTTGATCACAAATCAAATCCCTCAGAGACTGCTGCATGTTGTCCATCTTTCTATACAGTCTGTGTGTGAAACCTGCCGGTAATGATAGCAGCTCAGGGTGTTCAGGCCTCCCTGTGTATCCTGGTACTGCAGTGTGTGTAACTTCCAACAGGGTCAATTTTACTAAAGAGTAGCAAAGTTGGAAATACTTACACCCACCAAATGAACAGTTAAACATCATATCAACATATTGTATGAGCAGTTTTGCTGGACTTTTCTGTAGCTTTTTGCTTTTCCGTGTGAAAATCTGGATACTTTCACATCATCAAGATGAAGTCTGCCTCTTATGAAGGGTTATAAGTGCTTTGATTTAAGTCAGAAAGTTTGAGAAGACATAGAGGGAAGAAAAAGTCCCCATTGCTCTGACTGAACCACACAGGAAACTGTTTTTACTTTACTTCAAATCAAAGCCATCAGAAGGGATTTATTTAAAATATTCAAAACAATCCAATCCTTTGCTACTTTTTACTGCCTTTCAGAGCTTCCTCCAAAATGCAGGGGATTTACGGGAACTTCTCCGCCCATCAACCCCAAAAATTATGTCTGTATTGAAATCCAAAGAGATTTTATTTTATCCGCAGCATGTTTTTAAACACCTGTACAGGTTGTTGGTTTGTTCTCTTTACTGTTTTATACGTTTTCAGATCGGTTTCCCTCAGCTTTCATCAGCCCTCCAGGTTGTTTGACTGACTTACTGCGACTGGGATTATCACTTTTCGAGTCTGCCAAATGATTGACTGACTGTGTGAGTTACTAAATACATGAGCTCACGTTTCGTTGCGTGTATGTGTGTGTGAGTAAGTGAGTGAGAGAAATTGAGTGCGACAGGTCAGGCGCATCCTGACATGAAGCTGTAAACACCTTCAGCTCTGAGCCTGCTGGAGCTGATGGTGTGAGTGATAAGCGTGCATCTGTGTTTGATCTGCAATAAATAGTATTTAACATCAAACTAGGAGTTTCTTTGGTCTCTGTGTGCGCTGGTCTTGATCTCTGGAGGACGAGCAAGGCTCCAAAGTGTATATATAATTACCTCTTCCATGATCTCAGCCCTCGATTCCCCTTCTGGTCTTCTCTGCAGCGCAGTTTGGCCAAACAAACATATCTAATGTAATAAATCTGTAAAACAAGCTGGAGACCTCAGTCTGCTGTATTCTTGGAAAGTGATCCATTTGTAAAATTCCTTGACTTCCCTCATCTGGTTTACGGCTTTTCTAAATCCTGTGGATATTGCAGCAACTCACTGAGAACCACCAGGAAAATAAACTATAGGAAAGAGAAACCTGAGAAGTGAGGTGTATGGAGAAGAGTGTTTTTAATCATTCACATGAAGTTCTGGGTCATTAGGAAAACAAAGGCATCATCTATTTTAGACTAGATGACCCAGTAACCTAAAAAATATATACACACCAATTTAGGATTTCAGGGCAAAATAAAATAGAGACGAATATTCCGATCTTTGTTTTATCCAGAAGCACTGCAAAAATTCTTTAATATAGTATTTTAATATATTTTGTGCATACGTTGGATGAGGAGACCAGCAGACATCAATAATAATCGATATCAAGTCAGATATAGAATTAAAAAGAGACGTTTAGTTGGAGGTGGGTTAGAAAACCAGGTGTAAATTAAGCAGACTTTTTTAATGCCATATTGGGGAAATGCAGACATCACAGCAGCGCAAGTGTCAAGAAGAAAATGTGAATTAGAATTAAATGAGAAAAATGAATAAATAAAAAAAATAGTGTACAAATACAAAAACCTATAAAAGAGTCATTTGTACTTTACAAACAGTTGCGATATACAGCCCTGTGGGGATGCTGAAGCATGTAAAATATTTACTCTAAAACTATGTTAATCTGACTCTTGTTGCATTATGCTGTTGCTATAAAAATAAAAGCTCCTTTAGCTCCCTGAAAAAACCTTTACATTTAACTGAATACTATGAAGGCCACAGGCTGAAAGTAATAAAGCTGTTCTTTACACTACAAGTGTTGTTGGAGCATCAACCTCTTCAGAGGCTTTAGATGCTGATAAAATTAAAATATTCTGTTAAACAAGCCCAGTATTTGGAGTCTTACTGAAGTAAATGTGTTGCAAGTAGAAGGAACTCTTATGAAAAGTGGCTTTAAAGAGTGCCATATTTATCCTGTTACTGGACTGGTTTATGTGTCAACATTTATCAGGCAATAACCCCAGATCAGATCTAAAATCAAACTAGCTTCCATTTACATTTATAGGAAAATGAGAAATCGTACACCTTCCTCTCTTGAGAACAGGAAGGCTGCGCAGAGGGTAATTAACACTGCCTGAGAAATCATTGGCTGCCCTCTGCCACCGCTGGAGGCCATCGCCAGCTCCTCCTGTCTCATGAAAACCAGGGCCATCACAGGTGACCCCTCGCACCTCGCCCACCACCTGTTTGACCTGCTGCCCTCTGGTTGTCGCCTCAGGTCAATCAGGTCCCACACCTCCAGACTCACTAACAGCTTCTTCCCCTGGGCCATTTGGACTGTCAACAAACACTACCCCTACCAAAAAAAGAGTTTTTTGGCAATTATTTCATGGTTCAGGCTTCACAGGATTAACAAAACAATTAAATATCAACCTAACATGTGCACACATTTAAATAATCTAGCAATTTGTCTCTATTCTTGCTTAATTTTGGCATTTTGATGCCAAATTTGAATACTCAAAGAGGCAAAAACATCCAGACGCTTCCCTGTGAAATGTAATGGAGTAGACGTCTGTAATAAAAGTTAATTAATATTTAAATTGAGTCAAAGCTGAGTAAAAGTTACTCTCTTACTACTTTGGCTCTCAAACGTCAGCCATTTAAAGAATGACAGGAATGTGAGGGGAGCACAATAAGAGCTGCAGTCTGACCAAAAAAGTCCAACATTTCCTCCAAAAGGATCACACACACACACACGCACGCGCGCAAGGTTCTGTAAGTACACCCACTGCTTTTATGTTTAAACTCTCCCTGATTTAGTGTCCTCATCAGTAACGATCAGCAGCTCGCACTTTTCCCAGGAGCTTCCCTCAGAGGTCATGACTCTGCGGAGCGTATGCAGGGGGGGCTTTAAACTATAGACTGAATACAGCTCATTGAGGCTGTCTGTTGTTGGTGACCTCACTGACTGCTATAAATAACCCACCTCCCATCCAGCAGTACACCGCCTCATACACTCACAGACACCCAGAGCTGTTGTGACCCTGTGTGGTATAAAGATCAGTTTAGCCTCTTCTTCCCAGAGGTCAAACTGGGATTAAAGTCCCGTCGGGAGACAAAATCAATTTTTTTTTCATGTTTATAATAAAATAAAAGTCTCCTACATCTGACAGTTTATCAATGAATGAGCTTACTAAATATGTAGGTTGCTTATCAGGGAAAAAACAATCAAATATTTGCTTATTTGAACACATTATATACGGATAAAAATGCTCTGCTATCAGAGGTCTCCCTGTTGCTTTTTTATGACAGCATATGGACTGAATAATAAACAGTTTCGTGTGAAGATGATGAAAATATTTGTTTATTCCAATTTAGTTTTTAAAACATGAATTCATGCTTTGATTTCAGATGTGATGACTATTGCATATTTGTCTCTAAACAGCTGCTTCTGATGGTATTCAGACCCATTTTGACATTTGTTTTGCAAAAGTTGAAATTTTGTCAATTTAAAATATAATCTACAGCATAATCAGGTCAAAAACTGAACATTTTCGTTTGATATTATGCAGTTTTATTTATAAGTGGATTGAAAACACCTTTTTAGAAGTTAAAGATTCTCAGTGGACAGGGATGTAAAATATTCGGAATAAATTGTTTATCATGCTTTCGCTTGTAGCGAAATAAACACCTGAGATCACAATAAAAAGGTTCGATAAAAAAGTAAAACTTCCCAGTATCAGTTGTGTTAACAGCTCTGACTTCATTATCTTGGGCTGGTGATCTAATATTGCTTCTTTTATTCAGAGAAAATGACGCTGCTGTGTTATTTCTAAACTGGAGTTTTGTTATCCACTTTATCAGGTTGTTCTAAAAAAACAACAACAACCAAACAAACAAACCCTGAAATACCTTCAGCTGATCCAAAATGTTGAGGCAAGAGTGCTGACAGGCATCAGATATCCTTCTTCTCACATATAAAGTCCTGAAATATCAAACCCCATCACATGTCCAAGCCTTCCTATTGTCCTAATAGAGCACTTCACTGTCAGGCTGCAGACTGGTGGTTACTAGAGTTTCTCAAAGCAGAGCCTTCAGCTATCAGGCCCCTCTTATGTCAAACCAGCTTCAGGATTTGAAAGATAGACAGCCTCTTTACCCTTAAGACTAAAATTCAAAATGTTGTTTTTGATAAGTTTAGAGTTAGAGCTGGATATGGTGAGTCTGAAACATCCCTCAGTTACAATGACGTGAAAACAAAAGCTTTTCACAAAACAATCTGAAGACCCATGACAAACCCCCTCTTCCTCTAAGAGGGTAAATATCAACCAGGTGCTGCTAATCAAACGCTCTTGATTAATTGATCCTCTGCACGTCTCTAAAGGCTGACATTTTATCAGTTTTCTGGTCCAGTCAGGTTTGTGTTAACTCCACAATCCTCCCAGGAGTGGATGTCCCAGCAAATTCACAGCAACCCTCAGAGAAACTGCAAAAAAAAAAAACCCAAAGAGCTACGTCTCAGACTCTATAGGCCTGAGATAGCATGTTCAATGTTAAAGGTCTTGACAGTACAATTAGAAAAAGGGTTGCCAGGAGAAGTTTGCAAAGTTGCCTCTGAACAAACAACAGGACTCCTGGAACAATGGGCCTCATTTACTAATAATTCTGTGGAAACATTTCTGCCCTGCACAAAAAATGACTTTGCACTCAAAGATTTATGAAATGTGCATACTGACCTATTTTTTTCCTCACCGTCACACATAAGTTAGTAAATCAGAATCATTCTTGTGCAGTCATACAATTTGCATACTCGCTGCATACTGCCCCATCCCCTCTCTATATAAGGACTACCTCCAGGTGAAGCAGAGAAAGTGGTGATGATGTTTGTATGAGAGAAGCCTGCATCTCCAAAGCAAGAAAAAGAAGAGTTCAGAGTTCCAAGGAGAAGCCAGAAGAGGCACAGCTTTCCAAAGCAAAGTGTTTTCACGGGAGTGACGACCATTTAATAAATGACCACATAAATAAAAACTCTAGAATTACAGGAGACACAGACTGTGAAAACAAAGGTTTGAGACAGATTAACAGATTACAAGAAAACTAGTGGAGGCCAGAACCATGTGATCTGTCAACCTCCAGCATGATGATACTGTAAGTGGCATCAAGGAATGATAAAAGTCTTTTTTAATGAAAGAAGAGTTCAGTCATTCAGGAGGGGCTGAGATTAAATCTACACTCATACCAGACATGTCCTGCTGGGAGGAATAGCTCCAGGACATGCTGGATCTATCTGCTAGCCTGGGAATGCCAAGGTGTTCCCCCAGATAAGCTGGAGAAGCTGGCAGGGGAGAGCCAGGTCTGGGCTGCTCTGCTTAAGCTACAGACCTGCGACCCGGCCCTCGATAATTGGAAGATTAGCCTATGCTTTTCTATTTAGTATGTTATTTTCTTTAAATGCATTCTATTATAATTAGGAGTGTTTGTGGTTTACTGTAGTTTGGAAAACTCTAAATAATGAATAAAAGCCAATATTAAAAAGACTTACATTTGATTTAGTTATTATTGTTATTATTATTAGCAGTATTATAATCGGCCTATTTCTTTAAAGACCTGTCATTTATTCGTACATATGGCCAGAGAGACTTATATTAGTTCCTAAAGTACGAACAAATTCAGGTAAGATTTTTCTTGATAAATCACAGATTTGTATGAAATGCACAATTTACACACAGATGAAAAGAAAACTGCGATGTTGGGAGATAACGCACAGCACCACATTTGGTGAAAACCAAACAGCTTATCAGAACCAATACAACACGCAGCACAATGGTGGAGGTGTGATGACTTGGGCTTCTTTGCAGCCAAAGGACCTGGGTACTTTACAATCACTGAGTCAACCATGAACTGAAGAGTCAAATGTGAGGTCATCTGTGCAGCAGCTAAGGTTTGGTCCCAAGTGAGTCATGCAACAGGACAATGAACGCAAGCACAGCAGCTAATCTGCAACAGAATGGCTGAAAAAGAAAAGAATCAAGGTGTTGCAGTAGCCCAGACAAAGTCCAGACCTCAATGTGATTGAAATGCTGTGGCAGGACCTTAAGAGAGGTATGCATAAACGAATGCCTGCAAGGGCTGCATGCAGACACAACAACCTTCATCAGGAGTACAGGAAAGCTTTTATTTTGTCCAGCAGCAAAATGCAAGGACAAGAAGGTCACAAATCACTTTAGGTTCATGATAAAACCTTCAAAACGAATGTAGAATATAATATTTACTTAATCAAAGTAGGCTGATATTTTTAACAGCTGGGGCAAACTGAAAATGTTGAGGTGAGAGCGCTGAGATGGGCACATTATCATTTCTAAGGGAATCCTTTCACACGCTCCTCAGTCCAATCCAGCTGTTATTTTGTAAATAGGACGAATATTAGACCACCTGTCAGAGCAGGAATTCTTCCCGCTAATTCCAAACTTTTTCTCCATTTGCAGAGCACATCGCAGCGGTGAGCGAGCAGGTTTCAATGTGTTGCATCAGGCTGAACTTCACCTGTTGAGAAAGCAGTGACACCAGAAGAAAGTAACCTGCCAAACAAGAAACAAGTCGGTGTGGGTGCTGCAGGTGAAGATAGGCAGCCAAGAGAAAGGTACAGCAGCTCGCTGTGAAGCCGTCTCACCCAAGAAAACAACGTTTTTTCTCCAACATAGTTCCCCCAAATCCCAAAGGGGATCAGAAGCATCATGAGGTGATTAGAAAGGTAAGAAATAAGCATGATTTTTTTAGACTTTTCTCCACATAACTTTGTTTTTACATGAAGTACTATAACACAAGTCCTTCTCAAGCAGAAGTAACCCCTTCTACACTGCCTCCCTCCAAAACTACAAGTCCCTTCATGTTCCTGCCCCACAGCATCTCTTTGACCTCCTTAATCTCTGCTCCCCCTCCTGAAATCTTCAGTCCTTGTGTGTTTTTTGTCCTTTCCTGGCTGCAGACTTCAGGGGATCCAATGCTGCAGACCTCTAAAAAAAAGCCCCTCAAACCCATAATAACTTAAATCATTGCTCAAAACACACATTTTCAGACATTTTTACCCTCTAGCCATTGTTAGATTACATTAGGGTCAATCCAGCTTAATAAAAATGGTTGGTGGGTAATACTATAAGAGTAAAGCAGTAAATGAACAGGGGAAAAAAGAAAAATAAGGAAATATTAATTCAACATAAAATCAATTTAATAAAAATGTAAAAATCCCATTGGAATTGTGCCAGGGAGGACATCGGCACAGCTCTTAAACAGTACGAAAAAAACATGTAAAATGCTAGAAAAGTGGACCCACGTGTATAATGAATAGTGTGCAGTGGATGCATCCACTATAAAAATGATAGTGAAAAAACTGCAAATTCATATTTTTATGCATTACCTAATTAAATCTTACACTAAAGAACTCAGTCCTACATTTCAGGTTATTTTTAATGAATCCTTGCAAATACAACATGTGCCCTCTCTTTGGGAAGAAACTGTCATGGTTCCTGTCTCTAAATCTAGTCGTCCAGAAGTTCTAAATGACTTCAGGCCTGTTGCCCTCACCTCAGCTGTGATAAACGTCTTTGAAAAAACCATCAGAAGTGTGATTATGGAAGAGATTGAACAACAGCTGGATCCAATGTAATTTGCATATAGGCCCAACAGAGGAGTGGAAGATTCTTAAACATGTAGAGAGTAAAGGGACTTTTGCATCGATTTTTCTTCTGCTTTTAAAACAATACAGCCCCATATTTTAATTAAACAACTTTTAGAACAGTTTGAAATCAGGAAAAACCTGGTGGGCTGAATTTTAGATTTTTTAACTGAAAGGTCACAAAGAGTGAGAATAAATGGGGTTCTGTCTGACCCAGTGTTCTCCTCCACAGGTTCTCCTCAAGAGTGGGTCTTATCGCCCTTATTACTCATTCTCTACACAAGCATGTGTCAGAGCAGATATGAAAACAGGGTCAATATTAAATATGCAGATGACTATGCTATTGTCAGCTTACTGAAAGAGGGTGAAACTAGCCACGGTCCACTGATTGATGACTTTGTTCAGTGGTGTGAGGAGTCTTATCTCCAATTGAACATATCTAAAACAAAAGATTTGGTTATTGATTGTAGTAAACAACAAAACGGGCACGGAGTCACTTTTATTAAAGGTCAGAAAATAGAGCAAATGCAATCATATAAATATCTTGGGACCATAATCAATGAAAAACTGAACTTGGATGAGAATTGCAAATCGGTCTGTAAACAGGGTCATCAGCGCCTTTTCTGCCTCAGGAAACTTGCTCATTTCCTGATTGACCAGAAATTTGTAACTTTGTTTTAGCGTTCTTTTATTGAGTCTGTTTTATCTTTTTGTTTGGTGGCATGGTTCGGTCAGACCTTTGTCACAGAAAAAAACTCACTGAATCAGATAGTGAGATGGTCCAGTCGTATGACAGGTGAGTCACAGTCCCGTTTAGCCTCCCTGTACTCTAAACAGGTACAACAGATGGCTTTATCAATTCTTAAAAATGGTTCCCATCCTCTACGGGGTGAATTTCAGCTTCTTTCCTTAGGACGGAGGTTTCTAGTTTAAAGATGCAGGACAAAGCATTATAAAAACATAGCAAATTTACCTATGGGTATAAATAAAGTAACGTTAACCTTAACCTTTTATACCAGGTATTATAAATCTGTTAAACAAACCCAGGTGATACGATGTAGTATGATACAGTAGTGTCACTTGCACACAGAAGATAGTGTGACTACACATTCTTGTTATTAGTTTCTGTAATTGTGATGCCT
The DNA here is from genome assembly GCF_051167445.1 of Perissodus microlepis. Lineage (NCBI taxonomy): Eukaryota > Metazoa > Chordata > Actinopteri > Cichliformes > Cichlidae > Perissodus > Perissodus microlepis. The sequence continues at coordinate 17,939,213 of NC_140475.1, forward strand.
TTATTGTTGTGAGTATTTTTCACGGACAGGCACAAATGAAATTTTAAAGCCAAGACTGCTTCTATAAACATCGTAGCAAAAATGCACCAATTTTGATGTCTATGATGTAGAGCTACAGAAAGAACCATCTTTGCCTTATGTTGATTCTTCCTTTTTACTCGCACTTTGAAACCTGGCTCATCTTCTACATGTGATTCCTTCTGTGTTAAAACACTTTTATAACAGAGATTGTATCCCATGTTTCATCCTGTGTATATAGAAATATGCATTTTATTAAAATTCATATACTGAAATTCTTACTTGTTAAGTTTCCTCCTGTATTGTATCACCTTTTTACAGTATTTAACTGCATTTTATTTTGACCTTTAATTATTAATATAAATTGTTCAATTTATTTCAGCTCACTGTTTTATATTAGGCTATTATATTGCACTTTATTGATTTTTTATTGGACTTTTTCCTCTTTAGTTGAGCTCTAGTCTTTTGGATAATATTTAACTTTAGTCATAATTTTTTTTAGCTTGTCTACTGGAAATAATTAAACTATTTTCTTTAATTCCCCCCCTCTGTAATACAGGAATTTACCCACTTCTGAGTTAAATAAAGAAGATTTTATTTTAAATTCATCCAGCCAGCTGAATCTTAAAACACTGTAAATAACTGCACGGGTTAAAGCGGGCTCCCGAGGCAGCTCTGAACTGAAGCTCATTTTCTACACACCTGTCTCCTATATGTTTTTATGGCAAGCCATTTCGACGTTTTGAATAATCAAACGGCGTTTTTTTACGCCATTTCTTAACCAGACGTGTTAGAAAACTCGCGATATTTGGCTGAAATGGCTTGCTTCCGCAGCCTCTGCAGTTCGAGAAAGTCAGCGGGAGGGGGGAGAGAGAGAGAGATTGAGTTGTGTGTGTGTGAGAGAACGCCGACGGGAGCGCGCAGCAACGGAGAGAGAAGACCCGTTTGAACGCGAGGAGAGAGAGAGAGAGAGTTTGAGTGCGTGTGGGTGTGAGAGAGAGAGATCGAGAGTGAACGAGAGGGGAGAGAGCGACGACCGTGAGGGTCCGGGTGCCTGAGGGACGGACGACACGGTAAATATAAACGTTACATTTTGAACGCACACCGGCACCCGTTACAGCCGTTAAGTTAGCTAATAGTCACCTCCTAAAGTCGTCGCGCGCTCCGGAGCCAAATCGTCGGTTCCGTTTTAGCAGATGATGGGCGCGTGAAGACGGAGCGGTACACGGGGCGAGTGAACTTGGGGACTTCTTTTGTACAGTGGGAGGAAAATCACCGCCACCGGACAGCCGTTATATAACGGATGCTTATTAACCGATGTCCGGCGGAGGGTACAAGCCCTGCTCCCTCCGCCAGGCTTCTGCCCCCCCGCAACCACCAGCAGGTAACGTTAAACCGGAGCGCACCGTCCTCTTCGTTCACCAGATGCAGACAGACACATCAGCGCGCGGAGCCGGAGTCTAGGCGCGTGAACAAGCAGGCGGGGGCGCGCATGCCGGGGTTAACGGGTGCATTCGGTCTGAGACGCGCCCCCGTGTGTGTTTTTTACCTGACCCAGTAAAGCTTATCGTCGCTACACACTCAGACACGTGCCTCTCACCAGCTGCCCGCCCCGCAAACACCCCAGCCGGGATTATACACCGGTTATAAGAGGCCGTCCGGTAAAGGCCACGTGAGGTCGCTCACAATATTAATTGTTATATACTGCACGTTGTCAAGGTAGCAGGAGCAATAACCACACTTCCGGATTGGGCGTTTAAAATAAAAGTCGACACAAAGGCGTTTGTTTGACTACTTAACGGTACTTAATCACAATATGATATTATTATAATATTTAAAATTTATTTGACGGAATTTATTTTGCTACAAAGATATCTGCAGTATTTTATTATATTTTGAGTATGCTGGTTATATTTGGGCTTGTAAAATGCCAGGAAACTAAGAAAAACACGTCCATGAAATCCCCAAATTATACCGTCTTAAAAAATGTCACAAAAGATTGAAAAACAGAAAATCTTTTATTTTAATAGTTTGAATGACTGAATTTTACACAATTTTGACATAAAAGAAAACTAAAGGAACAAGAAAGAGGTGATTTAAGTGGCCATTTTTCTAAATAAAGTTCCACATTTAGATAATTTTACAAGTGGGCAATGTTTAGAAATACAATTCCCTTTTGTCACAAGAAAAATAATACATAAATGAGAAATATAAATATAAATTCATTTGTTATAAATCTGAAAATCTACTTCTGTTATCTTTGTCTGTCTATCTCTGTTTTCATTAACATCAAAGCATTCCATGGGTGTGTTTTAAATAACATATCCCTTACTGCTTGAATCCAGAAAGGCCTCTTACCCCAGTACTGCTGAAAGAATTTAAGATCTGTTTGTTTATATGTTGAATGTGATGGTAATTATTTTAGAAATTTCATTTCATATCTGTGCAAAATTTGGCTAAAACACTCAACTAGTTAATTATATATAATTTATTAGTTGAGAAATAGAGATTGGGGAATGATATGAATATTAATAATACGTTTAAATGTAATTTCTTTCACAAAATTCTATGCACGATCTAACTGGACATCATTCTCCAACAACATATACATTTGATAATGTAAATATCTCAATCTGACAACTTTAAGAACACACAAGATATTAATAATATGTTTCCCACCTTGTGTTCTTTTAACTATAAACATGGTTGTAGTACCTTATTTCTTGCATATGGTCAAATGTTACACCAGAGGGTGAGGTGTGTTGTGAGTATTTTGTCCTCAGATGACCTGTGTATTTGCAAAACCTGTGAAAAAGTTCTGTGAGTACAGATAACTTATAAAGTGCTGCAGTTTGGGAAATGTGCATAATTGTAAACCTAATTTCGAAAAAAAGAATCGGTCAGTGTTTTCATCACTTAAAAGAAAAGTATCGTTTGGCCTTGATTTGTAAAACAACAATAATAACAGGATAAAAACATTTGCAAACAAACAAGGCAATTGATCTTTTTAATAGGATGTAATGCTTTTATTGTGAAAACTAATCACTTATCACTTATGTTCCTGTCTTGTCGCTGCCTTATTCTCATTACCTTAACCTTCCTCTGAAGCTTTTTCTCTGCGCAACCATTTCTCCTCCCACCAATGCAGGCTTCTGCTTGGGCCTTTGACTAGGGGCTAATTTAAACCACTGCTGACATGAAGACTGGAACAATTTAAATCAGTGTATATTGACTTGCTATAGGAGGGTGAGGTGTGTGTGTGACCTAAATACTTAGGACTTGGAAGAGTTAGTTGGCTTGCAGCCTGGAGTTTGTGCAGGGAGCCCCCGGGAATGGCGGGGTGGATACTGTACAACCATTTCTGCAAAGTTTCCACTCCGTGTTTCTGCTGGTAACCCTGGCCCGCCGCCTGTTGTCTTTACAGTAGGTGATGTAAGGCCTGAGCATGAGGAGTGACATACTGTACAATGCATCCTGAGTAAAGCCAGACACACTGGCTGCGCTCACACTGCGCTCGAATCCAGATCACTGCTGAAGTCTACAACACCACATTTTGAAGCTCCTTTTTGGGATGAGCTTCTGACACCTGTCTGAACAAATCACACTCACAAAAGCACAGAAACAACAGACTTCGCACCTAGCACACTAATCCAGGGGTGTTTATCTGAAATAGAGGCCATCCTGTATGGTGTAATCCCAAAAGATCAGGTTATCCCTTTAGCCACTGATTTAATCTGTGATTGAGGTTTATTAAACCAAGAGTCAGTACTGATTTAATTAGTGTTATATGTGGACACTCCAAAACCGCAGTTTCAGTCCTTCCCTCCTTTTTTCTTCAGAGAAGATGAAAAACAAACAAAATTTGTTTTATTATGATTTCCATGTCACTTGTTACCTGAACAATTTTTAGAAATGAAAGCTTCTACCAAACTAATGTGACTTGGATTTCATTGTGGACATTAACCCTTAGGATCAGGATGTTTTCATAACAAGTAGTCAAAATCACAGACTGACATATTAGCAACCAACCTCGTGATGTGGACGCTTTCGCTTTGATGAAGTTTGATCTGTTTTCGGTCTCTTCTTCCTGCAACATGATATTATTCCTCTGCCCATCGGAGACCCTCAACATGAACAGTTTCCCTGTGCTCATGTGTTTATATTAGTCTAGCCGTAGCTTTGTGCTTTGTGGGTCAGAGTAGAGATGTAGGAAGTTTAGGCTTTGCATGCATATCTGATTTTATTACTCGCCATATATTTGTATTTTATAGCTTGTTTAATCTTGTGTGTACCTGCCCGCGGGTAGCTAAATCTGTAACAGGAAAGCTTTTCTCTTGTGAACAGTTCCTGAAAAATAGAGAATAAAACTAAACTGAAGTCACTCATTTAAGCTCGCAACTCCCCAAGAACTGGTCTGTCTGAGGACAGATCTCAAGACTGGTTTATCCCCGGTTTCAAAAGTGAAGCCAGTGTGGAAGTGTTTTAAATTTGCATTCTTTTAATGACCTGGAGCAAAAAGCCACCCAGATGTATTGAAGTCTATGGGAAAAATAACACCACTAAACACTTTCCCCATGAGTTTATGGTCTCCGTTGCTGTTTTTATTTCATATTAAATGAAAACAGTTGTTGATTTTGTAAGTTATAGCTGAGTGCACTGAAGGAGAATGAGGCAGAGTTATTTTTGCTATGACCTGACAAGCATCTGCCTCACAAGCATATGACTCTTTTAAAATATAGTCTGGTTTGACCAATATCTGTACACCCAGTTAAAGTTCCTCTTGTAAGGAGAAAGTTTCTGCTCTGAGTTAAGATATAAAAAAGATCCTAAAAATGGTTAATAGAACCATTAGTAGTTAATAGGATGATGAAAATTTCCTCTGCTTTGGAAACATCTGACATAACCCTAAAGCTATTAAAAAAAGCATTGTTAGAGTACTTTTGCATTAAGGGGTCATAACACTGAATAATGGTCACCGTTTGAGCATAGATTTTTGCATTTCTTACATAACTTGTGTTAGTCTTAGTATGCTTAACAATATTGCCATAAAAACAAGATTAGCAAGCAGATGCTAGGACATATTCTGACATCTGATGGGAAGAGTCAGTCCTAATAAGGCTCTCTTTCATTGTTTAAGTGTCTGTCACAGGCATGTCTGGCTTGGTTTTAAGGCATTTCATGTTAGGGCAGGGTAAAACCAGCGTCTTTCCACAAGAAAATCTTGCCACTCAGTAACCATGAAGTGCCTCCAAATACTAGATTAGTTATTTAAACCAGGACTGACAAAGATGCATCCAAGTCAATAGTTCTTCATTTTTGTGATAACATGCATTTCCATTCCCGATGTTGGGTTTATTAGAAAAGGGTGAAAATAGATAGAAATGAATGCCATTTCTTGATCTAGAGGTTTTAAGTAAGTTTCAATAATAAAGATATTTTTACACAGTTTTTATCTAAACCAGGTTTAAACACACACAAACTCTAACCCTTATAATAATTCAGACAGCCTGCATGTTAAATTAAAATTGGTCATGTAAGACTCGAGTGCAACCTCAAGATATAATAGGAAAAAAATCCAAATAAATTAAAAATAACCTAAACATTTGAAAGTTATGAGAATAAAATGGGGGATACCTAAAACTGTCAGAGTTAAAAGAAAATCTGTAAGATTATTTCTAAATAAGTGATAAAATAGACAGCAATTTAAAAGTAGACGTAACAAGCAGGACCCCTCTTTTAGTGAAAGGTGCAAACCGTCAGCACATTTTTTCCTAAAGATCAAAGGCTGTGCACTAAGGACAACAGTTATGGGACGTGATGGAGTGATGAAAGGCTTTAAAAGAAATAAATCAAACCTAAAACAAACAAGCAGCCAGGGCAGAGTAATTTGAACTGGTATAGGATGTTCACTCTTTTTTGCTGCACTTTGAACCATTGCAATAAGCTTACTTAGAGGAATACAAGCATGCAGGACTATGCATTTGAAGGTTTCCGTGGTTTTCCACTGTGATCTGTTTGCAAATGGAATGACCATAAACTCAATGAATGTGGAAAAGCTGAGATATAATTAGTTTATTTCAAGGTATCTCAAGTTTTGTGTCATCTATTTTGCAAATCAATCAATTAATTTTAGTTTTCTGCTACAATTTAAGGGATTGGGGTGAAGGGTTTCTTTCAGCTCGGCGTAAGGTTTCAGCTTTTTAAAATCTTGGCAGTGACCTAGGTGAATGTTTTCAAAATACTGCTTTATACTTAAATTATGCAGCGGTTTTATTAGTCCAGGTCAGTTGAGATCAAATTGTGCTGCATGTGGCGCATAAACTAAAAAGATGTATAATAAACTTTATTTTCAACAATCACTGGGGCACAGAAACTATACTCACCAGTCAAATCTGATAAAAAGAAATCAAACAAACAAAAAAACAAACACAAAGTTTGCTGACTTTGCCCCTAGTTATACTTCTCCCTCCATCTTCCTCCCATAGATATCAGTTAGGTATTCTTTGAATGCCGGGACTCTCTCTTATAATGCCTTTGCTGAAACATAGAGGGACTGAAATGTGATCGCAATCAGTGTTTTAATCTCCCAAGAAGAGCTGCGTCAATAGAGCTGTAATGCTTTCTTTGTTTGCTATCTTAAAATCTGTTTTTTTTCCTGTTTGTATCCCTTACATGCTATTTTAAACTGTGAACAGACATGCGCGCAATAGCTTGTTATTCTGCTACAGCGTGTTTTCCAATAATTGTTCGTAAATACCCCTGTAATACACCTAAGTGCCTACAATCTGCCAAAACAGCTGGTAAAAAAACCTTTAGGGCTCACATTTCAAGCCATATGTTTATTAAAAAAAACAGGATTTTATCTTCAAAACATCTTCTGCGGTTATAAAACTGTCCCTGTGCTCACTTTGCTGTGTTCCTGCTCCTTGGTTTCGTCATTAATTACCTTCCATATAACAAAAAATGTTAATGACGGCGATGAGATGAGAGGGTGATGAAACGAGAGCCAATATTAGTTCGAGCACTTACAAGGTCACACATGGTTGCCTCTCCACTGAACACCTTTCTCACTGCTGCCTTCCACTCAACCATTCGAGCTCAATAATGAGACACAATGTCCTAGAAAAAGGTTAATTGTTTATCAAATAAAAGTCAAAATTGAATGCTTCCCATATATGATAGAGTCTGCTTTATGTCATTGTAATATGAGTATCTGTGGGTTTTAAACTGTTAGACAAAGCAAAAAAAATGTAAGATCAAATAAAACTTGTTATGGATATTTATGGAAAATGTTTCTTACTTGTTTGTTGTTTTATATTTTCTTCAATTATAGCCCCCCAAAAATATTATATAAACAATTATTGTCAAACATGCCTCAAAAATGCAGAAAATGTAGGACATATAGGAAAAAGAACCAAAACAAAATAAAACGTGATACATCACTGAAAAAGACTTCTGTATTGATGGTTATTGGATACAGTGCGATTGGTACCACAAGTACACAGATCTTTGTCATGCTTGTGGTCAGGATTTTGATTTGGCCTTATCTGCAGTCTGAATGCAGCCACTTTGTCTAATAAAATGGGACAGTTTCATCAGGTTGCATCAATCACTCTGTGACAGCAGTGATGACAGCTACCCTGATTCCAGCAGACTTCTCTGAAGACACCTGCATGTCTCTTAATATGTCAGGGCTTAGAAGCTGCTTTTCTGCTTCCACCTGCCAAGCACAGTTCACAGAGCCATACCTGTAGTTTACCTGTAATGTGTGTGCAGCTGAGAAAGCAAGAAAATAGTAAAAGAAAGATGTCAGTCACATGCTGAGCATGATTCCTTACTCAGACCTGACAAATATGCTCCAGCTGTACGTGTACTTATGTGTGTGTTTGTGTGTGTTTTGTCTTTCTTCCCGCAGGAGAGGGGGAGGTCTGAGGGAGCGCGTTATCGTCTGACAGGCCGAGACAGGTTGAATGAAGCTGCACCTGGTGCTTCTGAGGGCATTTCCCATGTTTTGATTTGCTCTGTTTTTTTAACTTTCTAAACTTGGTTTCACCGAGCTGTTCCCTGCCATGCCGTCCAACAGTCCTGCTACTGGTGAACCACCCCAGACGCCAGAGAACGACACCTCTAACGATGTGGTGAGCAGGAGCTACAATATAACTAATAACTAATAATACTGTACTTACTGAAACAGTCTAACTGAATCAGAGTAGCAGTTATGTCTGTCACAGTGTGAAATTTTCACTATGAGATTATTGTAGTCAGAAGAATTCACAATAAAAATGTTATCACAATAAGAGCTACAAAAGCTAGAATGTTAAAGATTGTAGCTAAAAAGATTGACTGAAAAGATCTAAGCCTATTGCTAACTCAAATTTGTACAAATATGCATGTGTAGAAGCTTTTATTTTTAAAATCTGATACCTTAAAGCTTCCTGGAATAACTGGAGCTTGTATTAAGGCCATCTGACATGTTTGGGATGAACCTGATCACTTTTAACAACTATCTAAGGTCTTTAAAGTTGAAAATCTCAGAGAAAAAGCATCATGATGACTTACTAAAAACTGACTACAAACTGGTTAACATAGCTAAGTCTGGGTTTTATTTTGAAAATCTGACATATTTTTAAAAGCAGTCGTCTCACTTGTTGACTATAGAGAAATTTACAAAAAGTACAAATACAATACCGGCATATCCTAAAACTTCTGGAAGAGTCCTAGAAGTACAACAAACGTAAAAAAAATATTACATTTAAAAGTCCAGATGTTAACATTTTATTTAATACAATACACAGTACTGTGTATTTATTAATGTCATGTATTTTATTATCCTAAATTTACCATAAAAATCAGAGAACAAACCAAATATATTTTAAAGCCTTTTTAAAATATATTTTCCATGATTGAATAAAATTCAACAAGTACTTAAATTTTTAAATAATTAAATATAAGTAAACTGAGTTATTTGAATTAACTGAGTTATTTAAATTATGAAACATTACATCAGTTTTATACTAATTGTCTTGTATCAGTGACAACAGTAATTATGTGTTACTGTATAAATGTTACTGTATAACATACAACATTTACCTCTTAAACAGTCAAGTACCCAAACTCAGCTGTACCCCTTGTACAGTTCAGCTCCTGCTGCTTCTGTCACTTTTATCATCACTGCTTCTATTAATATACATATTGAAGGAGTACTACTACTGTTATTTTTGCTGCCACAGATATTATTACAGCCACCACCTCTTTTACTACAGCTGTCATTACCACCACTACTTTGGCTTCTTAGCTCATGGTTGAGAGCTTTTTTTAGTCAGCACTCACAGAGAAGGTGGCAAGTCTGACTGTGTGTTTGTAATAACTAAACTTGTAGTTTTTTTTATTTACATTCACTACAGGCCTTTCTACTTCCCACACTGTTGTTTGACCACATGTACAGTAAATGAGACGAGTGCAGGGTTTAGACTTTCAAATGGTCTTTCATTTAAAAAAAAAAAAAAATGTACACAAGTAAGGAGACAGGTGAAAAATGGCTCCATTCATTTGCTCTACTGCAGCCCAGGGTGGCCCTCGTCAATCTGTGAGAAATTTGTAGTTTATTCTATAGTCGTGTTGTTATAAAAAGGCCCACCTCAGTCGCCAGCTTCCCCATTCACATGCTGGCATCAGACCAAAACAAAGTTTCCCTTATAGAGCTGTTCTTTCTAACTTCCTGAGGTCTAACTCTCTCATAAAGAGTCGAGCAAAGCCAAGAGAGAAATCGGAGGAAGTCTCAGTTTGAAGACAGAGAGGAAGTGATGGCAAGGAGACACATAAAAGAGGTGTGGGAACCTGACTCATGCCAACTGTAATCTATTGAACAAGACAGGAGCCAGAGGTGCCGGCAGAATAGCTCAGAGAGTAGCTAGCAAGTGTTTTCAGAAAATTTGCCCTTTATGCAAACAGATGGCAGTCTGCTAGTGAGCAAAGCATTCACAAGGAGGTTTTTGGTGTGGCGCTGTATATAAGTTTGCAATCAGTTTCACTTAGCAACTGCTAAGTGGTTGCCAAATGGTTGGTCACCAGTCTCCTGTCTTGTACTACTGGGGCCTTATCCATTTGACCCTTAAGAGTCACATGTCCAAAATAGTGGACAAGTTAATTTCATGTAATTGGTGGTCACTGCAAAACCTGAAATGCAGCGATTCCCAAAATGTTGACTGTTTGTCTTTTATGTGCCCCCTAACACAAAATTATATTGTACCAACTAGCACATACAAATCGTGCTAGTTGGAAGTTTATGGAAAGTCGGCTGTGCAAATTCATTCTTGCAAGCTGAACATATGTTTATAGGTTGTATGCCATCCACAATTTTCTGCATGGTAATATACAATCACAGGCTTTCAATACTTCACCAGCAAACCTGTGAGCCCACAGATTTGTTAGGTGCTGCTCCTTTTCCCGAAATCACCAATCAGAGCTAAGGATGAGCTCTGACAAAGTAGATCATCTTTCTTCTCTAATGCCTGTGCCTGTCAGCATTTTGTAACCAGTATGTAACAAAATATATAAACAATGGGCAAATCAGAGGACTTCAGGAACGACAGGAGCCCAGAGGATGGGTAACCACAATGAAAACACAACTGCAAATGATGAAGCAATGGTTCAACTGTATTTGAAATTTGTGCACTGTATGGCATTTATAATAATAACCAAAATTGTGTGTGCGTGCACAGATACCCAAAATAACAAAAGAAAAGAATGTTAGACCCGGGTCTTTTAAAGTGTCAATAGGATCCAGATCAGGCCTGTTTGGTGATCTGGTGAGTTATTGGTGTGAGTTCAGTCCACGATCGATGTATGGTTTGCACTGTTTTGTCCTACCACAGTTCAGGCAACCAGACTTCAAGATTCAATTCCAAATGGGCTGTGGCTCGCCATCCATTGCAATGGAAAATTATTCCTCTTCTGCGGTTTTCCACAAAGTCTGTAATCCAAAGTTCTCCGGGGAGTCTCGGCTCCTTTCTCCAACTCAAAAAACCTGACCAGTGCAAAGCACTTCGTAGTCATAAAACTAGCTTCGGCTATCCAAATCTGGCGGCTAATCAAGCAGACACCAACAGCTTCGCTGTTTCAACAGCTACCACGTTTTCCCCACAGGTACAGCTATGGCGCGTGTGGTCTAAGCAGCCTTAGCAGCGCAACCAAACATGAAAACACAAGGCGGGACAAACAATCCCATTGGTTGGACTGCATTTGTATCCAGGTCAAAAAATAACCTTTGAGAAACAAAAATAAATAAATAACACAAATAATGCAATTCCATACAAAATAATTTGGATTTTTTTCTTTAGAGTCTCTCTCCAATCATGAGTGTTTTTAACTGAACAGAATAAAACACCTTTAATAATAATTACAATAAACAGTCTCTAATTGCATCTGTTTGCCACTGGGCTACAATTTACAATATGCATATGCTTACAAAGACAGTTTGATGACTGTCAAAAGGTGTGCCCCGGGCGTAACAGCGATATGTAACATCCTAATCATGTGAAAAAAAAAAGTTTTATTTCATTTCCACAGCATTTTGTTTAAAAATAAGTTATTTGTGTTTCTGACCAAGTGTGGAGTGTTTATTACCTTCTAAATGTGGGTTTAAACATCCCTCTAGCCACCTACCTGATCTCTCCTGGTGTATGCAGTGAATGCAGAACTAGTAATAACAGTACACAAATTCAGAGTTTCTCTTTGAAGGTATATACGAGGTACAATCAAAAAGCTCCTCAACCATACCTATAAAAAAGCAAAAGCTATAAAAAGCAAAAACCTTTTAGCTTCAAGGTTATCTCCATGTGGAGCTGCACCACTCCATTCTCCTTCAGAAAGCTAAGTCTTCGATTTCAGAAAGAGGATGAAGCCAAGTCTCACAAGCTGGGCTGGAGTACAGGGTTCCCCACAGATTCTTTTGAGTTTGGGGCCAGTGGTGGGGTTGTTACTTAAAAAAAAGGAATGTGGTATTTTACCTATTTACTCCATGGAAAAGGTAAAAACCGTGGATTAACAGTGTTGTTTGCACCGCACTGGCAGCACAGAACACCGCTTTTGCCTTCGTGAACACATCGGACTACAAACACGCAAATTACCAACTCCCGAAGACAATTAAAGCAGCCAAATGTAAGTTCAGAGACAGAGCGGAACAACAATTTGACAATCCTCGGAGAATGTGGCAGGTATGAAGCGCTGACCCCCATCGTGAGCAAATGCTTTGAGAGGCTGGTCGGGGACTTCATCTGCTCTGCACTACCCAACTCATTGGACCCTCTACAATTTGCAAACCGCCACAACAGGTCCACTGATGACGCCATAGCCCTGACACTACATACTGCTCTCTCGCAGGTGGAGAAAAGGGACATGTATGTGAGAATGTTGTTTGTACATTACAGCTCAGGATTCAGTACCATCGTTCCCTTGAAGCTGGACAGGAAACTGCAGGACCTAGGAATGAGTAGCTCTCTCTGCAGCTGGATTCTTAACTTTCAGTCTGACAGACGCAAAGTGGTCAGACTGGGCAGCATCACCTCATCCCCCGTCATAATGAATACTGGTGCACAACAGGGGTGTGTACTGAGCCCTCTACTGTACTCACTCTACACCTACGACTGCACGGCCACTAGCAACTCCAACATCATTGTGAAGTTTGCAGACAACACAACAGTGGTGGGTCTTATCACCAAAGGTGATGAAATGGCTTACAGGGAGGAGGTCAGCGCTCTGACACACTGTTGGCGAGAGAACCATCTCACTCTCAACGTCACAAAGACAAACGAGTTGATAGTACACTTCCGGAGAAGTAGAGAAGCACACAACAACATTACCATCAACGGCGCTGCTGTGAAGAGAGTGAGCAGCTTCCGTTTCCTAGTTGTACATCTGGCAGAGGATCTCACATGGTCTGTTCACACGAACAAAAAAAGTTCACTTCACATATATGCCATTTCTTTTGCTCAATAGTCATGCTGCTGACCTCTGTATATTTTATTTTGTATATATATATTTTTTATTTTGTGTATATATATATATATATATATATATATATATGTATATATATATATATATATATATATATATATATATGTTTGGTATACATATTTAGTAATATGCATACATTCTTATATTTGTAAATATATTTATTCTTATAATTCTCACATTCCTGTTCTTATATTTGGTTTGTGTGTGGAAGGAGTTCTGCAGAGCAGAACTCCTTCCACACACGTGATGTAAACTGCAGGCCTCTGTCCGAAACGATGTCCTCAGGGAACACCCACTTGTTCAGGGAGCCTGAACACGTGGTTGGTGAGGAGCCGGGCCGTCTCCAAGGCAGTGGAAAGTTTCGGAAGGGCGACGAAATAAGCTGCTTTGGAGAAACGGTCGACAATGGTTAGAATTGTAGTATTACCCGAAGAGGGCCGACGGAGGACGGTTGGAAAGTTTATTCTGAGCCCATGTAGAACAGGCTGATAAAAATTCCCTGGCATCTTTAGTTATAGTGGGCCACCAAAAGTAGTGTCAGAGGAAGGATATGGTGCGGAGGACCCCCGGGTGGCACTAGAAACAGGCGGTGTGAGCCCACTGGAGAACTTGAGGGCGGACAGATGTAGGAACGAAGAGGTGGCCGGGTGGGCCGGCTTCACATTCCGTGATCCTGGCCTGTAGGTGATTGTAAAATCAAAGCGGGTAAAGAACAAAGCCCACCTAGCCTGCCGGGAGTTGAGACGTCTGGCCGAACGAATTCTTATCCTTTTTGTCAATGTGTGGGTTGTGGAGCACAAGCCAGGAGTGGCCTAACACTAGCAGGGTGAGCGGTGCCTTGAATGCAAAAAACAAATTCTCTCTGTGTGATTACCCAGAGAGAGAGAGAGAGCGGCTCTGAAACATGGGTAATGTCGGGTAAATGCTGACCTGACAGTGCATGAACACGGAGAGGGTTTGGGCAGTGTCTCTAGCGGCGAGCGAGGTGTCAATGAAATTCGACTCCGCTCCAGAGTAGACGAGAACAGAGAGAGAATAGGGCTTTGGAGCGTGATGCCACGCCCCCTCCCGCCATGACAGTAGGCCAAACAAAGCACACGGAAGCGTCAGCTATGGTTCGTACGTGCTGTGTTGTCGGTTGCAACGTTAGATCACACGATAGGGAAGGCAAGAAGCTGGAAAATGGGCTCTCTTTTCATCGTTTCCCCTCCTGGAGGCAACGGGAGGGATCTCATGTATTCGATATTACTAAACGAAGACGTCAGGCTTGGATTGAAGCGGTCAGACGAGCAGATATCGAGTTCTCTGCCATCCCCAATTTTTTGTTGGTTTGCTTGCGGCATTTTCTTTCCGGTGAGTTCTAAATAAATTCATATCTCGCTTAATAGGCTTTTAGTGTTATTTTGAATGCGCTGAGGTCATAAATAATTAGATAAAACATCCTAATGTGTGATGCTGCAGAACCACGTCATGTTGACGGAGTAGCTTATTATTTGGCATTATTGCAGGCAAACTAGCATATGATATATGAAACAGAAAAGAAAAGTATGTTTATTTTTTTTATTCAAGATCTGTTCACATGTACTATGTACTGCAAGTACATACACATGAAATGCAAACTATTTACATGGCAACGCACAGCTGGCAACCTCTGGCTGTATCTTGATCATATGGTCAACGTACTCACAACGTGGAGGTTTAAAAATCTTGTACCCAACCGTTTGTGAATTAGATGTGCGCCTCCAGGAATTTATAATTCCGAAAATGATTCGCCGTGTATGCGCTGACTCCACAGACAAGGTACGCGAAGATATCGGGATAGGACAACGGCGGTAGGCTGTCTGGTTTTCCACTCCACTGCCTTTTTTCATACGGGTCCACATTACCGATGCACGCTATTTTTTCCAAGTACCGTCTCTTGGCGTCTGGGCGCAATCGATCGCGATACAGCCCTTTGTCTTTTGCGCTGATTTTAAGCATGGTTCTGGCAGTCCTGCTTCCAACACAGTGTGTTTGTTTTGATTTGTGGCCTTCTGACATGGCGCCGCAATCCCACAATGCACTGCACCGTGACGTCAACTGCAAAGCCCTATGGGAGACAGTCTGAACACAAAGCCTATGAGGCAAGAGGAGTTTGGGAAGGGAATTATCACTTGACAGATTGCCCACCAGTATTCTCTCTATTACTGGTAGGTGCGCCCTTTCGCCAGTGCCAGGCAGGTGGAAACCGAGTGGCACTTGCAGCCGCAATAAACGCACTGACCGGTGGCGAAACAGCGTTGGCGTTCCGTGGGCAAAAGCCATGAGCGTCCCAGCTGCATGGGTTCCTCCTCCTCTTCACCGAGGTCAGACTCGCACGGCCCACAAGCCGCTGTGGAGGCTTCATGAAGTCCCAGGGGTTCATAACCCAAGCGTGCATGTGAACTCCGGTGCGCACGTACTCGATCATGCACTCGAATACACAGAGTCATAAGGGCATCTAGAGAGGAAGGCAATTCACGAAGCATCAGTTCATTTTTGAGTTCATCATTGATGAGTGAGTAAGCGTTGCCCAGCGGTGGCTGCAGTGGATTTTTTTGTCAAACACACTTTTAAACTTATCAAGGAAGTTAGAAAAATACATTTCAGGGGTAGCGTGAAGCACTGCCTGCACCCATGTCAGCGCGCGATCCTGGAGTAATTGTACAATATAAGCAATTTTAGCACCATCATTAGAAAAAACTTGTGGCTGCTGACGAAACTGGAAAGAACATTGAGTGAGGAAGCCAGCACATTTGCCAAGTTCTCCAGAAAAAGCTCTAGGTGTAGGGAGAAATCTGTCTAATAGAACAGGTGTAGGAGCTGGTGCTGTGGCACTTAAGGTTGGAGCTGTTGTCTCCTGCGGGGGTGTGGCGGTGGGTGGATTCACTGCCAGAGGTGTTCGCTGGGCTACAGCCTGTGTGAGGTTTGCAAGCTCACCTCGAATATTGGTAAACATCTGCTCATTACGCTCCAGCATTGCCACCAATGTGGTGAGAGTGGGGGTCGAGGCCGCTGAATCTGCTGAGTCCATTTTGTGGCTGGATGATTCTGTCACAAGCGGTAGCGGAGACTCAAGCACAGAGTAACACAAGTTAACAACATAACTGATTGCGAACTGTAATGTGATTACTGAATAAAGAACTGCGTTACCTAAAAAAATTGTGTTTGTTCAGCCAACACTAGTGAGGTCAATGGGCACTTAAGTTTTCTTTTTTTGTGATAATAAATAATGGGCAGTAATCAGCTGTCTCACTACGGGGTTAGAACGATGCCACCTTAAAATGAAACTAAAAAGAAATATTGTAACTGCAATAAATATACTGAAAAATCTTGTATTGAAAGTAAAAAAAATTGATAGTAAAAAATGATTAATTGAAACTTTACATTTTTTTTTTAGTTTCAATCCATTTTTTTCAGTCTCAATCCATTTTTTTCAGTTTCAATTTGCTGGCACTGTTTTGGGGTCCAGGGGCGTGCTTGAGGGGCGGGGATTCTGACCCACATGTATTTGTATACATTTTAGTGCTGACCATTGACTGTAGAAAATAACGACGACTTAGCGATTGCAGTCACAGACAAACTTGTATGTGTGGCTGTTCTGGAATGGCAGATGCTGAGAGGTTCAACGTTTACGTTACCGACTGTTTCAAACTGACAGCCTGATGTGTTCTTCAGTAAACTGGACTACCCAACAGAAGGACCCGATTTTCGGTAAGTTAAATGTGTTTGTAAGCTAATCTATAACTAATGTCCTTAGCTAGCTAGCTAGCTAAGATGAGCACTCGGCTGTCGGGAAAACTCGTTTTGTAAAGTTCATTTAGCTAATCTGTGCAGGTGATTTGACTAAAGAAATCAAGATTAAAGCACCCGGCTGCTCAGTCACTAACTGCCGTTACTGTATTATTATTAAGAGTATTATACTGTAAGAGGATCAGGCTGGACTCTGCTTCAGCTCCTGTGCAGAACTGATTATTAAATATGTGCAAACAGCAGCATGTTTTCTGTTTTCTTGCCACATCTGTAAGGACAGTAACACCAACTTTAAAAAAGCTGGCACTTCAGCAACCCCTCAGTAACTACGGATTAAATATCCGTCCATCCATCAATCCATCCATCGATCTTTGTCCGCTTATCCGGGGCCAGGTTGCGGGGGCAGCAGCCTAAGCACAGAAGCCCAGACCTCCCTTTCCCCAGCCACCTCCTCCAGCTTGTCCGGGGAAACACCAAGGCGTTCCCAGGCCAGCCAAGAGATATAATCTCACCAGCGTGTCCTGGGTCTGCCCTGGGGCCTCCTCCCAGTGAAAAATGCCTGGAACACCTCACCCAGGAGGCGGCCATGAGGCATCCTTGTTAGATGCCTCAACAACCTCAACTGGCTCCTTTCGATGTGGAAGAGCAGCGGCTCTACTCTGAGCCCCTCCCGGATGGCTGAACTTCTCACCCTGTCTCTCAGGGAGAGTCCAGCCACCCTTCAGAGGAAGCTCATTTCCGCCGCGTGTATCCATGATCTCGTTCTTTCGGTCACTACCCACAGCTCATGACTATAGGTGAGGGAGATTAACCAGTAAATTGAGCGTTGCTTTTACACTCAGCTCTCTCTTCACCACAACGGACTGGTACAGCGTCCGCATCACTGCAGCCACAGCACCAATCCGTCTGTCGATCTCCGGGTCCCTTCTCCCGTCACTCGTGAACCCATATAGACACACAATACGGTAATATTATGTTGAAGCATGGAACGTATTACTCTGCGAAGCTCCTGACTATGGTAGCCGTAATGCTCCAACAATCCATCAAAACATTTTGGCAGATTTTTGAGAGCCGTGTACCACATAAAATCATTTCGTGGTCAGTAAGCACAACCAGAATTCATACATAGAGCACACTTTTGAGAAAATTAAAGGATTTTAAGTGCACCTTATAGTCCGAAAAATACATTTCTAAAAAGGTTTTTGTGCTTAAAGTGCTTCACTGAGCTGAAATTTAAAATTAAAATATCTCAAGATATATAAAATAAAAAGAAAGTCAAAATTACAAGTGCCTCAAAGGCTTCGAACTTAACATCTTAGTATCTGAACATTTTACCTTGGGCATGGGCATCTGAGAGGCTACGCCCTTGACTATCTCTGATTGGTTTAGACCATAATGTGTGTCTGGGCATAATGTATGTCTGTTGTTGACCACACAGAGACTTTCAGAGTTCGACCGGTGCGACCTAGGATTTTTTTGCCAGAACATTAGCACATTGGCGGAATGTGCAGATGTCGCTGTGCGCTATTGGATTATTGTCGGAATTCCCTACGTCATTTCCCCTTTTTGCGCAACCAGCTCCCGATCATCAATCTTATGGTTGCAAGAAACTCAAACCTGTTTGAAATCCTATCGCCCCTTGTGAGAGTATCAACACAACCTCTCACACTGTGCACGCACAAACACAGAAATGGAAGTGAAAAAGTCAGAATAGCATGGCAGTGCAGCGTGTGATCTGGGCACAAGTGATGGATGCCCAGCTTGTATAACTTTGGCAAGCTCATCCGAGGCTTTTCGATGTGACCTCATAAAATTATCACGACCACAACAACCATGAAAACAGTTGGATGGACATTGCTGCTCAATTGCAGCTGCCTGGTCAATGTTTTTACATTAGCAATTTAGCAGAGTTGATGGTGGTGTGTGTGTCTGTGCAAGTGAAAGACTGAGAGGGAGGGAGAGCGAGAGACAGATTTTGTGTTATCAGGTTTATGTTATGGACGCAGGTCGCATCAGAGCATTGGGCCATATAGTGTGAGACCATGGCCGCTGTTGGCCACACAGAGACTTTCAGAGTTGCTAAGACTTTTTTTTTTTTTTTTTTTTACTCGAACGGCTGGTCACACTGATGCAACCTAGGATTTGTTTTTAGAAAATGTAAAAAAAAATGTTTAAAAACAAATGTAAGAGAAGAACTTCAGATCCTGAGTGTGTGAGAACAGAGAAGGATCAGCTTTATTTCAGATTTTAGAGATAAACTTTTTCAGTTTGTGATGATTCTGTTCTCTTTGTGATTACAGAAGCTGCCCTTAGATTGAGACCTCAGCATCACCCAGTGGCAACAGACAAATCATCCTATATCTTCATTCTTTGTAGCAACTCCAAAACTGATCAAAAGAGTACAACGGTTAGAGTACCACATGATGTGCTGTCAGTAAAAGCTGTTTGTAGATAAAGTTAAAGACAAAAAGTCAAAAGGATTAATTACCCATGTAACTGTGTCACCATATATCATGTATGTTGAACTAAAAACTTCTGATCTGGAATTCTTTTACTGTTTTTGCCAATAGTGTGTTATTTATCATAAAGTAATCCGGAGTCATTAATACCAGAGAGAGCATAATATATATTTAAATATTTAACTTTCTTCAGGACTGAATATAATATCTTTAGGTAAAAGTCTAGAGCCTCCTGGGATTATCTGAGTACTTCTAACATTACACAAAGCAAAGGTCTCCATCACAGTGTTCATGAAATGCTTGGTTTATCCATCTTCTGAGGCGGGCCTAAGATGGAGTTCTGAAAAATGAAAAGAAAAAACTACACATCTTTTCTATAGTAATTGCTTTGAAGCACACACAGATGTCACACAGTAGAACTATGTATTTATCTTTTATATTGGTTTAATTTTGAATTTAGTGTTTATTTGCGAGTGTAGTTTTAATTTCATGATTTTATTCTAATGTTTGTATTGCATGGTTTTTAGTGTTTTATTTGACTTTTTTTTTTAATCCATTGTGGATTGGCTGGCATGGGACAATTAGCTGATAGGGATCACCTGCTGAGGTATGGGTGTATCCAGAGGTGGCCTTTCAGCTGTTTAAAGACCTATTAAAAGCAAGCTAGCTGAGCACTGGAAGAGAGAGGCTCCAGACATGAAGAGGAACACAAGAAGGTCATGACGGACTCCAGTGCAGAATGCGAGCTGGGCTGGGATGTGATGGGCCCAGGTGGGGGACAGGAGACTCCTTCTCGTCTGTCTGGGACGAGGCTGGCGTGGACCCCGCCCTAGAGAAAACATTTCTGGCCTGCTGGTGGACCCATAATGAACATTCATCTGGGGTTGTGGGACAATTACATCAGGGGATTTTAGTGCATGTAAAAAAAAATTATTTTTACGGGTTTTAAAATTGTTTTATCTAGTCTCCGTGGGAATTTTAGCATATGGAGAACATTTTATTGTATACTTTTTTCTTAGTATTTTGGTTGTTTTATTTCTACTGTCCGCCTCGGGGAATAAACTGTTGTTGATCAGACCTGCTTCATCTTTGTGCCCTTGGTATCTGACTCGCTTGCTCCCCCCTTGTATCTAAAGAACTAATTCTGGCGCGACAACTTTAGTGTCTACATTACACACACACACTTTTTGGTTTAAAAAAAATCGTGGAAATGACCTATATGTGAGAAACATAGATAACTTTTTGAAATGCAGATTTTTTTTTTTTTTTTTTTTTTAAGTGTTTTTACAAATCAAAATAATTAAAAGTATAATTTTCCCATGCAATTACTAACTTAGCCATCTCCTGGGGTCTGGGCTTGTCTTTCCCAGCGCTCATGAGGCTGCTTTTGCTGCACTGCGGTATGAGGTATGCTGAACACTTTGTGCTAACCTGTTGATGGGATCTTGTGCCGCTGGCCTCCAACTCCTAAAGAGACACCGGTATCCCTAAATTTAGCAGATATTAACTGCAGGCTAGCTTGCTACAACAAATAGGCTAATGTTAGCATTTTACCACAACTTCACCAGATGTAGCTAAGAAAACTAAACTTATGTCCAGTCCAGTGGAATAGCAAAGAAAGATGAAGGAAAATGATGACTTACCTGCGGTTTAGAGGCTCCACCTGAAATTGAAGCAGCCATTGGAAGAAACAAGTACTAGTGGTCTCTATGATGTATACAATACATATGGGTCAGAATCCCCGCCCCTCAAGCGCGCCCCCAGACACCAAAACAGTGCCAGCAAATTGAAACTGAAAAAAATGGATTGAAATTTAAAAAAAAAAAAAAAACTGTAAGCAAAATCAAAAAATACAATGTACAGCTTATATGTCAGTTACAGTTTTAATTGTTTTTCACTATCATTTTTTTTCACTTCCAGTACAAGATTTTTCAGTTCATTTATTTCAGTTACCATATTTTTTTTCAGTTTCATTTTAAGGATGCATCGTTCTAACTCCGTATCTCTCAGTTAGTCATTCATGCTGTGGGCTGCTTCACTGTTTGAGCGTAAGTGGGTCTCTTTCTTTTGACGGCTTCATCATCCAATGAATGGGTGAGAAGTAGATTCAGAGTAAAAGAGAGGAAGTAGGCAGATGTAGAGGGAGATCTAGGAATCGAGCACAGGAAATAAAAGGACAGCGAGACAGAGGAGGATGTGGAGATGGGGACGAAAGAAAGAGGACAAGCTGTCTGCTGCTGATGGGATCCTCCTCTGCCGCCTGTTTTGCAGTCTGGTTGCTTAGCAACTGCAGTGGCCTAAAATAACCTGCCAGGGGACAGAAATAGACCAAAGATATATGGACAGATTGTCTACTCTGTGTGCATGTGTGTGTGTGTCGTGAAGTGGTTTTTTAGCTCATTTGATTCATATATGACTTAACTGTCCTTCTAGAAGTGTCCACACCTGATCTATACCAAAAACCTGATTAGCTCTGCGCATGTGCAAAAGTATGAGTACTTCCTGTCACGACTCACAACTGTAGTTTAAAACTAGCAATTACCTTGCTGTTGTTGTTTTGATGTATATTATGTTCACACTGATATCAGTGTTATATAATTATGTCAGAGTTTTTCCTGAGTTAAAGTGGGCCTTTGTATATCTTTAGCTATACATACAGGTAGAGATTATAAACTACATTTATCATTATTTAATAAGTAATCATTCAAATGTGGTTATTTTCAGTTACTTTTTGCAACTGTAAGTTTTTCTTTTCACAATAAGAAACAGACTCCCAACCCAAAATGGGAAGTTGCTGTGACAATCAAATGTACAGCTGTATCAGTTCAACACCACTGCTGGCTTATATACTTCCATGTAAAGCAAATCTTTCTTTGGGAGATTAGCAGCTTTGGGTTTGTTATGGTTAAACTACAGTGGTTTGAAGATGGACTATACTCCGGGTGTATATGTATATCTGCTGTAGTGATGTTTTAAATTATTATTATTAATAATAATAATAATAATAATAACTTTATTTATAAAGCGCTTTCAAACAAAGTGCTGTACAACTATTTGAAACTAAAAAGATAAAAATTGTAAAAAATATTATTATTTCATATTTTTATTTCAGCTTTTTATAGTTTTGTACAGTAATTGTCCCTTTGTTGTGGCACAGGTAACTGAAAAATCTATTGGTTGTTTGTCTCAGATTTTTATTGCAATTTTCAACTTTTAATCACTGCATCTGATGTTTTGCAGTCAAGTTATGGTTAACAGCCTTAAAGTAGTAAGCATGCTGCAGAAGCCTTGAAACAGATACTTCATTCTAAATTGTCAGAAAACAGTTCAGTTGATGGAAATCACTTTATCTCCTCTTTACATAAAATTACTTAAAACATAATTCATTATATATAAATATTTTAAAATATCTGTCAGAGATAAAGGTTGCTGTATAGGGACAATGTCTTTGTTGCTTAAAGGTTAACAAAGGGATGTATGTACCAGTCACAAATTGAAATGGAATGCCTTTTACATTGAGAATATTTGCTCACCCTTCTGCAAACTCATATTTTCTCTCCCTGCTGAAGAAATGATCCAGTTTAACCTTTGCCTTTGCTTAAGATTTCAGGTTTTCAGGACCACCTTTTCATGGCATTAAGAGAATTAATGTTTTCTTAGAGGAGCCATTACTGTTAGGAACCTTAGGAAAATAACACATATCATCAGCTATGTAGCTGCCTAATAATCTCACTGGTTAAACATTTTTTTTTAAAGCACACCACATACTTGAGTCCATTTTTGAGTGTGTGTTTCTCCGACCGTATGTCACGACAAAGGCATATGGACAACACATCAGGCACGCTGGTGCAAAGCCATTACCCAGTGCTCTAACTGGTTGCTAAGCTGATTGTCAGGGAAGTGACATCAGAATGTTTAGTCAGCACTGGAGGCAGTTGCTGAGCAGTTTCTGCACCTTAGCAACCACTCCAGTGTCCCTGTAACACTACGTCCTGCAGAGAAGAGCGAGGGGTAAAAAAACAAGCATGACAGCAGGAAGTACACGGTGCAGCAGTAAAGATGATATACATTATTGCAACAGGATGTCTATTTTTTCCTCATCGAGACAATCTAATGCCATGAAACATTAAAAAAGTCACAATACCATTAAACAAATGTGAACACTTTGAGGTATACGAAGTATTGACATATTACAAGTATTTTTCTTCTTTATTATCCAAATTTGACATCTAGTGATACTGTCTCTTTTTGTAGTCATATAACGTTTTCTGAGTGGTAAATGTGGAACCCATAGTATATTTCATTACAAAATGTTAAATTAACTTTAACTTTAACCCCACAATTAACAGTTTAAAAATTTGTTTCATGTTCAGTTTTAAAATACGTTTTGGAAAAGTTATTTTTACATCTAATTTAAGTTTGTAGTAACTTTAACACAGTTGGACCAAAATATTTAAACTCATGGAATTTCAAGATTCCATGAAGTCTAAAGTGGGGCTAGTTAGTAATGTAATTTTTTTTTTTTTTAAATTGACTTCTACATCATAATTTTGGAGTTTACAATTTTGGAGTAAAACTGAAATTGAGAAACTGTGTTATATTTATTTAGTGAGGGGAAAAAAAGAACATTTAAACCCTAAGGAACTATTATCTTAACCTACTGAGAAAGCAGTGAACACATTTGTTATAATCTTAGTTTTTTCTCTCTTATCTTAAACAAGCTTTGAACAAGTTGGGCAAACCTCTGATTAAAAACGAATTTGCCCCTAACTGATACATTTAAAGCTCCTTGCTCTGCTTCAGCAGCACAAGAGACTAATGTTTCTCTGTGGTATCAGTGACATTTATTTAATTTCCGCCCGAGGCAGCGATGTGTATAAAGAGTGCTTGGATATAAATAAAAAAACCCTGTAATGAGAATCTCTTCAGCAGGGAGATCGCAGCCTTCTAGCTAAAGTAAAACACCCTTAAACCTAAAAGCATAATTTGGATGAAACCACATTAAAGTTGGAGCAGGTGCATTGTATTTTGTTTGGCTCTCTCATATGTCTTCTTGGGTTCATTGAAAACTTTGGTGCAACCTCTGCTTCTGAGCAAGTCACACTTTGCATTGGGATCATGTAAGAAAAGAGAATGACTCCATTATTGTCCAAAAGGTTATCAAATACCTCCAAAAATGCAGGGAGGCAGGGAATCCAAACATAACACTCCCAGCTGCCCAGGAGAGATAGAAACAGGTGAGGGTCCAATTATAATCTTTTAATGGGTGATACGAGTTTTTATAATCAATGTAAGAAAATAAGAACAAACAGGAGAACTATGGTCACAGCCAAATGTCTGATTTGGGGGATTTCTCTCTAACTATTATAGGGTCTTTACCTTACTATATAAAGTACCTTTATGAGACCATTGTTATCAATTGGCACTATATAAATAAAGTTTAACTTAAAATAAAACTAAAAGAAACTCCTAACAGAACTATATTTAGAAACAAACTGGTTTTTAAAATAATAATAATTTGATCCCAAACTGAATTTGAAAGTTCACTCACTTACAAACACATGAACAGTATCTAGTTTACCTGGTAGGTTCATTTTAATGGAAAGGGACATAATATCAACAAACAAATCCAGAAAAAACACATTTCATAAAACTTATACATTGATTTACACTGAGTGAGTATTTGATACCCTACAACCCAGCCAGAATTCTGGCATGTAAATTACAGTCAATTACAGATAGTCCTAATCTGAAATTGTTATGTTTATAAAGTCCACATGCTTACAGAATCAGATTCTTCCACTCGACCCACTGTGTTGGGAGGAAGAAAAATGACCTAAAGAACACCATCCCCACCCAGAATCAAGTATGGATGTGGCTGTTTTTTCTGCTAAAGGTATAGGATAACTTAATCAAAGTGAGGGACCAGTGAGAAGCTCCTTCTCTCAACCAGAACGCTAAATATAGGTCATGAATGGGTTCATTTCTTTGTGAGTAAGCACATTTACAAATTCAGCAAGGAATAAAATAATTATTTCCCCCCACTGTAAGGTGCTCCACCAAAAACTTTCTTGTGATTGCTTTTCTTGCTTGCCCGCAGTTTGCAAGGGTGATGCTGACTTGTCTGCAAACTGCTCACCAAGCAGTAGTGCAACTGTAAAAGAACCAACCGCCTTCAAAGTAAAATTGTTCCCTTTTGAACACTCCCAGATACATACGAGATAGAAACATGGGTGATATGTTTGAAATGTTTGCTAGAGCGGTGAGGTAGAAATTTCACTTTGAAAGCAAACATTCTCCATCTGTGATTTGAGTTGCACTTTTCCAATTTAGTAGTTAGCTAATGTTTGCAGACAAGTCTGCATCTTCCATAGCAATCTGCTAGTAACCAAAGCAATCACAAGGTTTTTGATGCAGTGCCCTCTTTGTGACTGATTTCCCCTAGCCATGGCAAGCAGCTGCCAGCAATCAGTCCTGTAATACACATTTTTCCCTACTCTCAGAAAAATTATGGTTCTGAAATGGTTCTTCAGATGTCTTCATGGTTCTTTAAAGAACCATTGTTTGAAAGGTTCTTTGTGGCACCAAATAAGGTTCTTCTATGGCATCAGTCTAAAGAACCACTTTTGGTTCCAGTTGGCACCTTTATTTTTCTGAGTGTAGTGGCCAGAGGTTGCAAGGGTCTTTTGGCCTGTGTGATTAAAGCCTAACCAAACCAAAACCATTTAGTTGGACCTCTCAAATAAGTTACTACATCTCTTTCTGGGCAAAAGTTTCCCATAATGATATTTCACACAGGGAAAGACCCAAATTCAGGAAAGATGCAGAGTAGAGATAAAGACACACAGTCTGAATCTTTAATCCAGAAACAGGCAGTGAGGCAAACAATCCAGTAGCAGCAGGCAAAGACAGACAAAGACTGTGAAGCAGTTCAAAGCATTATACACAAAAGGATTAGTAGTCAACAAAAGCTGGAAAACAGTGAGTTATACTAGAAAAATGAGGAACATGCCTTGAAAATTTGACTGGGAAAAGCACAAGACAACTCCTCTGGCCATTGAGGAGTAAAAAAGCGGTTAAAAAAAAGGAGGTATATTCACATAGGAGACTAATGGGAGACAGGTGTGGCAGACTAAACACAGGTAACACTAATGAGATAAACAAAGCTGTTATTTCCCCATCACATCCAGCATGTTTAATTTATAGAATATGTAAATACCTGTTATGGCAATACTGTCAAACAACAGACTCCAAGCAAACGCAGTTCACTGGACCTACATCCAGTCTAAAAGAATCCAGATGTGACAATCCACATAACAGTTTCACCATGTGTCTCATCATAAAATTGGCTTCTTTCACTAGTTTTACTGATTTAGTCGTGGCAAACAGCCTCATAAAGTTTAAGTGCCTCAGCAGTCCCCGATGTTGTCTCATTTATCTCGATTAACAGAAACATTACATTTGTGGTTTCCTATTTTAAAGAAACTTCACAACATTTAGAAGTTAATGTGTACTTTCTTGTGACATAATTATTTTTAATTTCAGCGCTGAATGTGTTGCATGTCTCCATCTGTTTTTCATTTATCACAGCAGAGTTTCGCTGTCCATAGTCTAAGGTGTCTTTTTGTCCTCTCGGAGCACGCTGCATGACTGTTTCACACTTTCATGTATCACAATTTTGAATAATTGGGATTTTTCGAAGTTGCAATTCATACCAAGTAAAATTGCATACCTAAGTCCGAGGAAAGCCACTGTTGTCACACCACTGAGCTGCCAACATTTTCACCATAAGGACATTGTAGAAGTGTTGTTTGGTGTAATATAAAAAAAGAGAAATTAATGTGGACAAATTTCATTTCAGCTCATCGTCACACAGAGCACTGTGGTGTCCTTTAACACCCAGCACACACAGGTGCAGCAAGCTATTTTTATTCCCTATATTTTTGTAAAATTACACCACTGCTAGTCTACAACTCAGGTCTACCAACAGCCTAGATTAATTGATTTTGGTTCAGATAAAGGCGCCTACACGCTTTGTGATTTTTGCATTGTTTTCTGCAAGAAACACTGTGTGAAATTGATCTAATGAACTCGTGTAGGACATTAATTTTGATGCCTGTAGACTATACAGTGACAGGATGTGCTGAACTGGGGCAAAGGTACATCACTGTTCAATGCTATGACCTCCGAGCTGGGTCATAATAACAGTTGGGGGACACATACAAACAAGGCTTCAGCTGTTGAAACCTCTTTATTGTTGAAATCACAAATATCTTGTATTTCCACCCTTGAGGATATTTGAAAGTGCATGGGATTTTTCCCAACCAGTCTACATGTGTTTTGTGGACTTTGACCACATCTCTTGGGGTGTCCTGTTTAGGAGTGGGATATCAGTCCCATTGTTACGAGGGAATAGATCTCAGTATAACTGTAGTTAGAGCTCTGTTTGCATTGCTGGGAATAAGTCAGACTCGTTCCTGTTGGGCTTTGGACTCCTCTAGAGCTGCCTTTTGTCACTGTTTCTGTTCATAATTTTTATGGACAGATATTTTAGGTGCAGCCAAGTAGTGGGGTGTGTCAGGTTTGATGGGGTCATAGTCATGTCTCTGTATCTTGCAGATGTTGTAGTCCGCCTAGCTTCATTGAGTAAAGACCTTCAGCTTACATCGGGAAGGTTTTGAGGTTTGTATTGAGTTTCTGGGCAGATAGAGAGACTGACAGGCCTGTTGTCATGTAGATGCTGTACTGGTCTGTTGTGGTCAAAAGAGGCAGCAGTGTGTTAAAGCAAAGGTCTCAATGAACTTGGGTAGTAACCAAAAATTTGAGGTACAGCAGAAAAGAGCTTCCTTTAACAGTTGCCTGGGCTCAGTTTTAGAGATGGGCGAGGTCATTTTCATATTCAGGGTGCTCCTTCACATCAAAGGGAGCCAGTTGAGATGATTCAGACGTGTGAACACGACACTTACTACATGCCTCCTAGGTGTTTCTAAGATATTCATCTGGGTGGAGAGCCCAGTGCAGATTCAGGGCACGCTAGAGAGATTATGTCTCTCGCCTAGTTTGGTTTCCTCCTGAAAGAGCTCGAGGATATGCCTGGGGAGAGGGAGGTCTCGGCATCTCTGGTTAGACTGGTGCCTCTTGTGAGCTTGATAAAAAGCAGAAAGTGAATGTATTTGTTTGTTTTTCCTACCTCTTCATGGCAGTATCTAGGTGAACAGCTCTTAAAAGAACTACACCTCTGACAGAATATCTTAAATATTTAGAAAAGTTTAACAGAATGACAAAAAACACGACTCAACACACAGTTACATATGGTAAGAATTGCTCAAAAGATTGATTAAATAGTAATGTAACTAAAATAAAGGCTCTCAAAGGGTAAATTCTGGAACAAAACACATCAAAATGCAATGTAAAAAAAAGCTAAATATATAACAATAAAGTGGCACTATAAAGAAAAGTTGTTTAATAAATTCAAAAAGCAGAATAAATAAAATTACTTACTAAATGTAGTTAAAAAACAACAAGCACAGTGAATGTCAGATGGCAATAAAGTGGCTTAGTATAACAGCCTTCTGGAGCTCTGTGTCCATGCTTAGATCAATCACGAGCAGGTCTGGTAGTACAACATCCTGTCTGCGTCACAGCTGGAATTCATGTCTGCAACCATGTAATTTACTGGTTTTCTCTTTCACATTGGGCTCATTTATAGATATAGAACCGCTTTGTTCAATCAGGACATGGTCAAGCTTTAAATTCCTTGTTTTAGTAGCGTGTTTGTCTCTTTTCCTTTTTCTTTAAAGGGAAAAAAGACATAAAATGTGTGAAATGTGGCTTTTTTAAAACCAGGAAACAACTTAGTTATTAATACTGCTATGGTGCCCTGTGTTCATTACATCCTGTTTTTCAACTTCTGCCCTGAAGAGCTTCTTAGCCACATTGCCCTTAGTCAGTGTTGCTTTAATGCGGTCTTACTGCTGACATCAATTATAACTTCATACAGTATTTGTTGAGTGTTTGATGTGGGTTCTCTGTAATTTCACAGAGTGAAGATGGTGCAGACCAGGACAGTCCAGAGGAGGGGACACCGGCGAGTCCCCGCAACAAGCGCAGAGTGGGTCGTCCCAGCAGGAAACGCAAACAGCTGCTTCCTGTGAGTACTGTACTTAAAGCCTGATGGTGTTTTGTGCTTTAAACTGCAGAAGAATGATTGATTATCTGTTCACCTATTAAAAAAACTCCCCTCTCTAATCTGCAGAGGTTTGTTAAACATGCATGCACTACTTTCCTTCTTATTCATTCACACCTGCGAGCTGCCGTGCATCAGCTGTAGTCAAATCATATCATACAGAAACACACTGATCTGGAGGCGCATTTACTGCATTAAGTGTCACATTTGAGTGTGTCTGACATAGTAGCTTGTGTGGGTTGCTTTTTTCTGCTTCAGTGTGTTACAGAGAGAGACTTCTTTCTTAATCAGCATCTTTGAAAGGGGGAGTCCCCTACACATTGACTGTTTGCAGATGTAGTCATCGCAGTCCTCCACATATAATGGCAGTTTAATACACTCATCAATTTCTGGTCAGCATGGCTCCAGCCCCCACATTTTCCACATACCACTTAAAGTCTGGCTGGAACAGAAGTTAGATAATCTCTAGCATCAGTTGAAGTCATAAAAATATGACTTTAGGTTGGTGGATTGCTCAGAAGTGGGCATGACTTGAATGTAAGAAGCACAAACTGACTGATACTGAGCTGTAGAAAAAAGAAGTAGGAGGAGGATAAAGGACTCAACAGTTGTGAGCAACATATTTGCCACCTAAGATCCAAACGCACTCCTCCACCTATGATATCCTTCCCAGCCTCTGCCAAATGCAAGCCAACAGTTATCACTAAGGTTAGTTTAATGTCCCAAATCATATTTTATTGGATTATTGTAAGATGAGTGCTCACATTTTGCAAGAAAAATACATTATGTTTGGCATTTAAATGATTAGCACTGGGTTACAGAAGTAGAATTTTTTTTCATCCATCTATTCATTTTCCTGTGTTTATCCAATTCAGGGCTGGAGCCTGTCCCAGCTTTGGCAGGGCAAGTCCAGGGTGACCTGTCCAAGGTGGGTGCACCCTGGACAGTAACATAGAGTCGCAACTTAACAGCCTGACTGATGTACTTCTAGCTTAGATGTAATGACACTTTGTTGTTTTTAAACAAATATCTAGTTTGTTAGCGCTTCGATGTGGGTATGAAACCAACTCCAATTTCTTCCAAACCTTGTGCTAACTTTGCATTACCTGGTAACCTTTGCTGTGTGGGCAGATATAACAGCAGATTTAACTCTCTGCACTTCTACATCCTCCATCTGTCTTCACGGTTCTTGAATGCTTCACCAACCTCTTCCCAACAGTTACCTGGCTAGTTAGCATTACCCAGCATGCCTTTTGTTGATGTCATTTTGCAAATGTGTTATTAGTGATTTTTCCTAATAACACTTACCAGTGTTGGGGCAGTGATTTTTGTCTTACAGTAATAAACTTATAATACATTTAAACCACTTGGAAAGCCTCAGCATGCACTTTATCTGTTCACCAGTAGGGCGGGATTTTAAATTTTTTAATCATGAATGAAATGATGGTACATTTATATATATATATATATATATATATATATATATATATATAAAAACAGGTTAAAATTTTCAGGGAACCAGTGCTTGTTTCTGGTACTTGTTTCAGAAACTACTGTATAAAAACATTTTGGTTTAAGACTGTGACACCTGGAATGGGTGTAAAATTTATTTAGTCCCAGTTTTTAAACAGAACTTAAATGTGTTTTTCAGGACTGAACATTTAATGTCTTATGAAGTTATGAGGGTTCACAAATGCTAGAAAAAAGGTGACTTAACAAAACAAGAGATTTCAACCCACCCCTGTGTATTTCAAGGGTCTGTCAATTTGGAAAAATAGTGATACTTAGAAGGAAACATTTTCCATGACTTCTTTAAATATGTCAAGCAATCTGCTAATTTTACAGTGCCTGGTGGAAAGCAGGACCCACATTTATTATGAGAATGTTGCTGCTGTATTTGTCGTTTACTTTTACCCATTGTGACTATGCTCCTTACTACTCCTTTTCAAGCTTTACTCTGAGTTTGAACTGGCATCCATCCAATCTCTCTTAGTCCAGCAGTAAATAACCTGTGACTCGTGTTACAGAGCTGCATTAGCACTGTAATAATTACACTGTGTGGTATATTTCATCACTAGCACTGACTTCAGGTCTTTGGCAGTTCCCCTCTGTCATATTTCTCTCAGCATTCATTCTCTAACCGCTTACTTTGTGTGTATAGTGTGTGTGTGTGTGTGTGTGTGTGTGTGTGTGTGTGTGTGTGTGTATGTGTGTCTTTGTACCGACTGAACTCTGTGGCAGAATCAGCAAGTCAATATAGCTGATCAAACAGCCCCAGACAAGAGGAATACTGAGTGAACTACTCAGAAGGAAAGAGTGTGTATAATCTGTGTGTGTGTGTGTGTGTGTGTGTGTGTGTGTGTGTGTGTGTGTGTGTGTGTGTGTTGATATCCTTGCACGGACCAAAAACCTTTGTTGTGAGGTCATTTAGGCAGGTCCTCACATTTTATAAGGCAATAGGTGGGTTAGGATTTGGTTTAAGCGCACAAAGGGTTGTAGTTATGGTTCATTGTGATGGTTGAAGATTAGGATAGATTAGATTGTCAGTTAGTGCCCTCATAAATATAGAAAAACCAATGTGTGTGTATGTTTGTGGATATGCATGTGTGCAGGAGAGCAGGTCTGATCATGCTTTGATGTCTGAGCCCTGACAAAGCGAGCAGGATGAATGTGGGTCCTGTCAGACACAGGCACACAGTCACACACTCACACACAAATGTGTTTCCATAATCTCTGTGGGGTTTACTTATTGACACTGAGCATTCCCTTAACCTAACCCTAACGATCACAAGTGAATATTTAAGCTTAACTTGAATTACTTTAAACAGGAGAAAAAAAAATCAGATTACTCAACCAGTCTGAAAGTAAGAAAACATACATAACTGACAAATCATCAAATCATATTTTAAATGTCCCTGAACTGTGAGGCATTTTGTACAGCGTATATGGAGCAACCCAATTCCTACATCATTACTGTCTCAAAACTTGTTAGTTTCCATCTCACTACATCTTCTAGTGGCGGGTGGTGTTGCAATATCTTAGTAACACCAGTGAAGTTCTTTAACCGACTACCCTACAAATACACAATGTAATGACTGAGTTGCAACATTACAAACTGCCGATGTTGCCAACTTTGCTTTGTGGCTGAAAAACAAGCAGACAGCACAGAAACTTTTCTACAATGTTTAACCTAATTCTAGATGTTATTATTGTATTACCCTAATTAAATATTTCTACAATGTGTAACGCTACTGCAGTGCTGTACTACATACATATCCAGGGTGTCTTTTCCGCACGATCTGATTTCCTCGTGTTGGTGTTGTTCCCAGATCATCATACTAAACGTTGTTCCAGGATCAACATTGCAAGTGACCAATCAGAATGTTGTGACGTCATACTTTTGCGACTTCGGGAAAAACCGGCGTAAAACAAAAAACTGTACTTAAGCTGCGAGAAACCGCCTCTGTCCACCGATCAACGGACCCTGACCCTAACCCTAACCCTAACTGTAACCCTTTAATAAACAGTAAGCAGAATTGATATTGTCCTTGCAACATTGGAATTTCATAAATGCACGAATGGCTTGGCGCGCAAAAGAATAACGTCACAACAATGTGATTGGTCACTTGCAATGTTGAACCTGGAGCAACATTTTCATGATGGTCTGGGAACAACACCAACACGAGGATATCAGATCATCCCTATTTTCCTTCTGTGGCTTCTCTTAATAACTTCAGCAATCAAGCTAAGTGGTTATATAAAGGTGGTTATCAATTGATAAATCAGCCCAGGTATTCCTAATCTTGGCTTGCATGTACTGTAGATCTAGTAACTGTAGAACAATTTTACAAAGGAAGATAAAAGTATAACATTAGAAAAATACAGATGTTAAATGTGTAATTCAGACTGAAACCAACAAACAAAGCTGCTGCACACAAATCAGCTGTGTGTGTCTGAGAGGAAAAATATAGTACTAAAAGTACTATATGCATGTGTGTGTGTCTGTAAGTGTGTGAGAGTATGTGTGCTCTGTGCACTTTAGTTAGTAAGACTGGAAAAGTGCTCTATAAATAAAGTTTATTGAAACGAGAAAAGAAAGCCAACAGAAATGCCTACTCTGTATCAAAGTTAACAGACTGATTTGGATTACAGTCTTTTTGATATATAATTACAACTGCATGTTCAATTAAGTTGTAAGGTTGTTTATATGTGTGTGTGTGTGTGTGTGTGTGTGTGTGTGTGTGTGTGTGTGTGTGTGTGTGTGTGTGTGTGTGTGGTTGTGTGTGAGGCAGTTTTGGCGTTGTTCTTTCAGCTGCAGTGGTCTAAGAACAAGTGAAAGAAGCTGAAAGAACAACAAATACAAAATGTCTGTGAAGGTTCTCAGTCATCCAGGTCATCGTAGTCAAAGGAGCTTGCAAAGAAAAGCGTCTGGACTTCTTTAAGTTACTTGAAGACGTTTCACCTCTCATCCGAGAAGCTTCTTCAGTTCTAAGGTCAAATGGTGGAGAGTCCCAGATATAAACCTAGTGGGAGTATCCCCCCACAGAGGGACAAAAAGTATGATGATGATGATCCTCTAATCGTCTGAGCCAAGGTGTGAAACTGGGTGTGGGTCCCAATCAGCCAGAGTTTCTGGTGTGTTCATTGTGAAACCTGGCCCCACCTTATCATGCGAATTCCTGAGGTCAGATGGCCCAGGATGTGAGTGGGCGTTAAGGCGTCTGGGAAGGGATCTCAAAACTGGATTATAGATGGCAGAGAGTTGGTGTCGTAAACCCCCGCCTCTGTTCAAAGATGGTCGCTCACAGTGGACATAGATGGCTTCTTTCACTCCTCTTTCAAACCATCTGTCCTCTCTGTCCAAAATGTGAACATTGGCATCCTCGAAAGAGTGTCCTTTATCCTTAAGATGCAGATCTTAAGGATCTTAAGGATAAAGGAACGCCCACTCACATCCTGGGCCATCTGACCTCAGGAATTCGCATGATAAGGTGGGGCCAGGTTTCACAATGAACACACCCGAAACTCTGGCTGATTGGGACCCACACCCAGTTTCACACCTTGGCTCAGACGATTAGAGGATCATCAGGGGGTCCTTTTGTCCCTCTGTGGGGGGATACTCCCACTAGGTTTATATCTGGGACTCTCCACCATTTGACCTTAGAACTGAAGAAGCTTCTCGGATGAGAGGTGAAACGTCTTCAAGTAAACTTAAAGAAGTCCAGACGCTTTTCTTTGCAAGCTCCTTTGACAACAAATACAAAAGCAAACATCAAAACAACTTACCTACATTTTATATAAGACGGCAAGTAAAAGGCTTAAGTGCCCTGTTTTCACTTATAAAACAAGTTTAACCTTCTTTGCAGCCAACAGGAAAATATAGCAAGGAATAAAGTTGCTTATAAGAATTGCTGTCTCGTATTAATTTTTGTCAGTGAAAGTCAAAACTGTAAACTACCTCTAAAAGACCCCTCTTCTAACTGTGCACTTCGGACCACAGGCTTTTCCAGCAGTGGTAATGCCTTTTTCCACAGAACTGATTGGTCATTAAGCTGGTTTTGTACTTGCTGCTGTCTTATCTCGCGCATAACCTACTGTAGGTGTGCAGCATAAGTTGGCATGGGAATGTAGCCCCTATAAGAATTCATCTAAAAACTCGTGATTAAACCTGAAGTCATCTATTGGAGCCAACTCATCCTCTGGGCTTTACTTTTTTCTGTTAGTAATGTGAAACTTAAGCAGACATAGGAGAGCTTTTATGTATAGCAGGGGTGGGCAACTCCAGGCCTCAAGAGCCAGTGTCCTGCAG
This sequence comes from Perissodus microlepis, assembly GCF_051167445.1. Lineage (NCBI taxonomy): Eukaryota > Metazoa > Chordata > Actinopteri > Cichliformes > Cichlidae > Perissodus > Perissodus microlepis. The sequence continues at coordinate 17,974,470 of NC_140475.1, forward strand.
GTTTAAATATCACCCTGGGACAACACACCTGAATCAAATGATTAGGCCTCTGGAGAACTTCAAGAAATGTTGAGGAGGTAATTTATCCATTTAAATCAGCTGTGATGGATCAAGGATACATCTAAAACCTGCAGGACACCCGCTCTCAAGGCCTGGAGTTGGCCACCCCTGATGTATAGGCTAGCATTTATTTGGCCGACTTGCAATGAATAAACAATGCATCATCATCAAATTGACTATTTACACACATCCCTGAAGTTTTATGCTCCCTGTAGTGAGACAAGTCCTCCAAGGTTGGTGTGCACTCAGGTTAAAGTCCCCACCAGGACATACAAATATGAAAAGCACAAATACACAATCACACCGTGGAGTCTGACCAGGAATTGTGTGGATCTCCAGGGTGGAGCTGTCAGTAACTATATAGAGCAGAGATGGGTCGAGAAAGCCTCAATTTCTCCTCTCTCTCTCCACTTGTTCTCTTCCATCAAAAGTAACCACACTCTCACCTGTACACACATAATATTAGAGTAATGATGATGGTTTAATGGATGATTAAATTAGCCTTTGTCTTTGTTTCCTTCATCATTTCATTGCTTTGTTTTCCTGCTGGTTAGTATTTTTTTCTAAGTTAAGATAGTATTCCCCCTCCTCCTCCTATTTCCTCCCTCATTTTGATCCCATTTCTTCCTCTCTGCTTCAACCATGTGTGGAGCAGCTGGTGGGTTATTATGCATGTCTGTGTGTTACTGTAGATTCTTTGCAAAAGTAGTTTGAAGTACAGTAGGACTACAGAGTTATATTGGAACACTTCCCAACATTTATGCAATGCTTCTATGTGAAAATCCCCCTCAGTTTTTTATAAAAAATGAAACTCTCCTTGCACTATAATAACTAGATTCAATCTTAGGTTATGCTAAACTATAATTATTTAAACTGCTTGGCTCTTAGCTCAGTCAGACTATGCATGTAAACTAGACCTTTCGATTCACTTTTGGTGCATGTGGAGTTTCGTTTGGTTTCTTTTGGTGTTTCCGTTTTGCATCCAGACCACAAAAAGGTCACAGATGGATTGCGAACAGATTGTGGTTGGCATGTCTGACAAAAAAGTATCATGACATGTGGCTGGTGGATAAAAATGACAATTTTGGTCACAACATTTAAAATAGCAAGCAAAAGATCATGTGGTGTTGAGTTCCTATGTGCAGTCATATAAATATGATCAACTCATATAAAAGTAAAAAAATCTGCCAGAAAACACTCAAACTTTACCTGATTATAATGAGTAAGGGAAACAATGTCAGGTACAAAGTGTGGTCATTTTGTTTGTGTTCATTATACCTCTACATCTATCACAGATATCCTAAAAAGTGCCATAAATTAATGGCACTAATGCATTTTTGTGTCACCTGACTGTGAGGAAGAATTAAGAATTAAAAGAGATAAAGGACACATTTTGGGGAAATATATATTAAAAGTGAAACCTATATACAGCAGTGCAGATGTGAAAGATAATAAATAGATAAATAAATAAGTAGATAGACCAGCTTGTGAGTTGTACATGGACAGTAGTGGAAATGACCAACGGTAGCAGGTATGACAGTAATGCAAATGGTTGCAGTAAAGTGCCAAAGACGATCAACAGCATTTAAGACGTGAATGTAACTTGTGAGAGTGTGTTACAGTACAGGGGTATGAACTTAAATTATTGAAAAACAAAGCCTATACTTTAAAAAAAACAAAACAACCCAAGAACATGCACAGTTGTGTAAAATAATGTTTTCAGAGGATTCTTGAGGTATACTTGATTAAAAAAACTACGTACGCCCCCATGATTATAGAACCACCTTTAGCAGCAACAAATTAAGTCATTATTTTCGGTATGACTTTATCAGTCTACTTTATCTGCTGTGGAGGAATTTTGGCCCGCATGTCTTTGCTATGTTGCTTTATTTTATTGAGGTTTGCAGGCATTCGCCTATGCACAGCTCTCTTAAGATCCTGCCATAAGATTCAGCCATTCTGTGTAGATTTGCTACTTTGTTCTGTTGTATCACCCAATTGCAAACTCAGTAAATATGGTCACATTAATTTGTTTCCAGTTACTGTATAAAATGTGATTTAAGAAATTGTAGCTAGGCTTTTAAGCAGTATTACATTCTTTCCATGCAAAAGCTCTGTGTATATGCGACTTCTGATTAGTAATTGGACACTTAATTAATTTGTTGTCAATGAAAACAGAGTATATTGACTGCTACAGATGACTTCTTAGGAGATAAGCCTTTTTTTTAATGTCTTCATTTATTAATGTATATTTTAATTTTCAAATAATGAACATGCACCTGTATGAAGATTCAAATAGCGTTAATAGAGTTTTTGAATCTTTCCAACTTTACTGAAGTTGCAATTCTGTGATCCATACTAGAACAAATATATATGGTTCGACCCACATTTACTGATTCCTTTTCATTTTAATGCCTATTTTGCAGCTAATTCATTACGCATCAAACTTAAGGCTGGACAGAATTTGTTTCTAGAGCATCGTACTGAAAAAAAAAAAGCCATACAATCGATAACTGCACTCATCTCCACTTATAGGTTGCAATGAAAACACTGCTAACATGAAAAATGATAGACATACACTTAAAACACTGAAATTAGTCTTTAGTTATGTAAAGCAGTACAGGCTTGCCTTGGGATTCCTGAGCACTGATTTCTGGGAGGTTATTTTGTTTTGCTTTTTGCACACTCAGGGTCAGATGGAGAAGGTCGTGGGGTAGTTATAGCCCTCAGGTTGTATATTCCCAGTGTGTGAGGACTCCCTTTCAATCTGGTTGCCAAGCTGTGTTGGTATTAAATGTGTATATTGACTGTATCTTATGATCTGGCAGCTAGGATAACCAAACTATGGATGCATGTATTGCAATTTTTTACAACAGGAGGGTGCGGGACTTAAAAACATAAAAATATTGGGGAAATCTGGGTGGTGTGCTTTGATGTGACTTGTGCATAGTTTTGACATTTCTCCTCTTATTTGCTCAATTTAAGCAAAAATACCTGCAGTACACATTTCCAGGGTTTTTACTGGCTCAGATTGGGCCTTTTTGTAGGGTTGGGGGATGCACATAAGCGCAACTGGTCTGCATATAACTAAGTTTAATTAGTCTTACCAGAAGTCTGTACATTTATTTTCTTATTTCTGGTCATTTGATAAGCAAAATTGTACTTTCAAATCATAATGAAAAATCCCATTGTTTCTTTGGTAGATTCTATAATTTTTATATACAGGAAAAACACAGATTTCTACAACAGGTATTTGCCTATTTTCACATCGTACACTTTAACAATACATGCAGCTACTTCGGCTTTACATCTGTAAAACATAAACACAGCTGGCATGTATTAATTTGCTGTAGTGTGATTGCTTATTCTATTATTTTGGTGCACCATTGTTTTATTGTTTGTTACATCCTGTTCTCTGCTCAGCCTACCCTTGGGTGTAATCAAACATTTCATCCAACTAAAAGCTGCCCTTAGCTGGATTGCTGCAATGTATACACAGTCAGTTTAAAGTTTGTCAGCTGTAGAGTAAAGTCAGGTACTTTCCAGGCTGTCTGTCAGTCAAGATCAAGGCGACGATAGATTCTGAGAGAAGAGGAAGTGCAAAGAGAAGTTGTTTGAAAAGGTGAAAGTTCCACTGTGCTAAAAATAGCTTGCTTTTCGATGCATTTAGGCCTGCTTGCAGCGCATTTGTGGCCTTTTTCTTCACTATAAACTATCATATAAATATCAGCACATCTTTAAAGCTGCATTAAGCAATATCCACCTATTGCTTTTCAATCAGGTCGTAGGATTGGTTCAGTGAAGCTTAACCAGTGCACCTGCTCTTGCAAAAGGAAGTGTATAACCAGCTGACTCAAGCCGGCTTTACACTTTCTGTGTAGCGCTAAATGACGGAGAGGCGAAGTAGCTGAAGAACGGCGAGCACTTATAGCAACCCAAAGACATCCAGATATTTTTCTCAAGAGTCTGTGGACCAAACCAGGGCTGAAATGAATTTACATTCAACATGTGGCCAAAAAGATGACTGCAAACCCAGATTCCTCTGTTTCTGCTGAATGTGTAAGTAGTCAGTTGTTTGCTTAAAAGTTAGGAGCTGGTTTAGTGTTTTCTTTATTGTTTAATGCAGCTTTAATTTCATATTTGGGTTAAAATGATAAATGTTAAAGGCCACGTGCTCACATCAAGGGCACGTCATGGTTCACAGGATAGACAATGGTGTGCTAACTTTTTTTTAATTTTATTTTATTTTTTATCATTTTCAGCTTGTTTAATTCATACCACGTGTTTTGTTCACATCTTTTTAATTCATTTTAGCTAATGTATTATTATCAGTAGATATCCACAATTTTTAATATGCTTTTTATAGTAATACACAAATGTATTATTTCAAATAGCAAGTTTCACACTAAAGTCAACCACTTGGACCAAAGTGGTTGACTTTAGTGGATTGGTTTGATTTATGTAGTGTGAGTTTGATGTGTTTGTTGTAATTAATTAAGTCTATTAAACACTATATTTATGAATAGTTCTCCCTTTAGCATTTGATTTAATTTTAATAAGTGCTGACGAAGTATTATGAGTAATCTTTAAAGCATTTTGTTTTTAACTTTTATAACTCTAGTTTTGAAACTAACTCTGTAAACAAATATAAAGTGCTACCCTGTCACTATATGGAGTCTGGAGACCCTGCCTTATCCCACATTAAGTCTAAGAACCTGGTGGTCTATAAATGTAGATAACTCTTTGCTGTTATTTTACAAAAGGGCAACAGCATACATTTAAAGCAAAATAGTACATTTTAGCTATTATGTATGCTGTAAGGCCACCAGAAATGTAACTTTGGATTACAACCTTGTTTCTGTTTGACTGCAAGTGTTAAAAGTGTGTGCTGGAGTATTTTAATGTGTCCCAAGGCCCTTTTAGTCACCTTTTTGCGTTATCTGACTTTTACAGGCTGCCTCAGCTGCTCATTACAGCCTTTGCATGCTTGTTAGCGTAAGCTAGAGTTAGCATAGCATTTGAGTTTGACATTCACCTCTGGCTCTGCACTTTTTAACCAACGATCTATAAAATCTTTTAGCAGCACACACACATGCACACACAAACACACACATATTAAAAAAAACCCTGCTGTGTCCCCTGGTTTAGCATTATTAAAGCTGGTCAGCTAATGGATTAGCCCCTGAACTAGAGGCAGAAGATTGTTTGAGTTCATAATTCACGAGTATTGCCATATTGATATTTTGCAGTGTAAATTCATTTGTTTGAAATTTTCATAACTTAAACCTTGAAAGTTATTTTAAATTTGTGCTTAATATTAGGCATGCATCTGTAAATATATATACATTTAAACTTGTAGGAGCAGTTAGGATCATTTAGCACTGTTATTCACATCAGTACAGCCCCCCCCCCCCCCCCCCCCCCATCATCACCTCAAAGGTGTGTGTGTGTTTGTGTGTGTTTTAATGGTACCTGGGGGTGTTTATTACAGTGATCCTGTGCAGACGCCCTCTGCAGACTAATATGTGTGTGCAGTTTTGAAGTAGCTCTTTGACTGTGTGTTTTTAGGCATTTGTTTTATGTGTGGGTATAGAGCTTGCACGTGTGTGTGTGTGTGTATGATTATTATGTCTGTGGAACCCTTTGATGGGTGTAGACGAGGGCGTTCAACAGTTTTCTCATACCTAGACTGTGCACTGTGTGTTTCCCAGGAGATGGCAACCTCTGACCCCTGTGCAAACGCCCCCCCAACTCCGCCTGAGGAGCCGGCGCCTTCACCCTCCCCTCGCAAGAAGCGCGGGCGTCGGAAACAAGAGCCAGCGGAGAGGAATAAGGGTACAGCTTTAATGCTCTTTGCCCATATATGATTATTACCTTAGATTGAACAGCATTCGGAAAGGTTCTGCTAATTTTCTTTCAGTATAAAAACTTTAAACAGTTTATTTACGACAACAAATGTTATGTTTTGTGTAATTCATTTATCTAAAACTTTACCTTTCAAAGAACTTCCATGTTGCAGCTTTTAAGGGAATGGTAATTGTACATAAGTACACTGGGGCAAAGTGATGAAAACCACGTCTTTACATCCTCATTAAATCTCTCGTTAAACCTGTACAAATGAGCCATTTCCTGTAACTTTTTTTTCCCTGCAGACGAGCCAGATGACAGAAACTGCGACTCCCCCAGAGAGGTGAGAAAACAAGTGTCTGCAGCAATTTTGCATGTTTTCTACATGGTTAAATCAATCACTCTCATGGTATACGCAATATATAACAAGCTTTTTGTGTACATGCAGGGAGAGACTGGGAGGCTGCGGAGAAGGCCAGTCCCCAGAGTAACTTTTCAGGCTGGAGATCCATACTATATCAGCAGGAGACAGAGAGAAGAATGGCTCAGCCGCTGGAAGATGGAGGTGAGCAACGGAAAAGCTTGTATTTACACTGATATACGTTTATTTAGGAGCCCAGTTAGAGCAAATATGCTCCTTAAACCTGGGTAACTGGAGTTTTTGATGGAACTTCTTGTCTTATATATTGTAAAAGTTTTACAGGTGGACCAAGAAGATTTATAAACTTTTGAACTGGTTTTATAGATGTAGGATGCCCTTTTAAAGCAACCAAACTACAGTGGAAATTAGCTGTGGTTCGCTTTGTGCGATGCTGAGTAATCCAGAGAAAGAGGGAAATCCCCTTGAGATATTAAATCAACCTTCTTGACAGAACTGCGTGCTGAGTAATATTGCTCTGAGTGTTGTCACGATTTACAGTCTCACTTTATATGTTGGGGATATGAACTCCATGTGTTCTGTGTCTGTTAAACTTTTACAACCCCAATTCCCAAAAAGTTGGGATGCTGCGTAAAATGTAAATATAATGATTTTCAAATCTCATAAACCTATATTGTATTTACAGTAGAACATAGAAAACATATCAAAGTCATTCTGAATTTGATTGCAGTAACACGTCTCAAAAAAGTTAAGCCAAGGCCTGTGTAGCATCCCTTCTTCTTTTAACAGCAGTCCATAAACATCTGGGAACTGAAGAGACCAGCTGCTAGACTATTTGAAAGGAATGTTGTCCCATACTTGTCTCATATAGGATTCTAGCTGCTCAACAGTCCTCTGGCTTCTTTATTGTATTTTTTCATTTCATGATATGCCAGATGTCTTCAGCTGGTTAAAGGTCTGGACTACAGGCAGACAGTTCAGCACTCTTTGAGAAACAAAGCCATGCTGTTTAGCTGCAGTATGTGGTATAGCATTGTCTTGCTGAAGCATCCAAAGCCTTTCTGAAAAAAGACTTTGGATGGGAGCATTTGTTGCCCTAAAACCTGTATATGTTTTTTTGCACTGATGCTGCCTTTCTGGATGTTCTTCTCCATCGTATCGTATCGTATCGTATCGTATCGTATCGTATCGTATCGTATCGTATCGTATTGTATTGTATCGTATCGTATCATATCATCAGAGATGCAGAATTTTGAACTGATTGCTAAAGATAAGCTGGATGCTTCCTCTCCTTTTTAGTCTGGAGGTTCCAGTGTCCATAATTACCAATAAGAATTTCAAATTTGACCACAGAACAGTTTCCCACTTCATCTCAGTATATTCTAGATGAACTTTGGCTCAGAGAAGATGCCATTGTTTCTGAATCATGTTCACACATAGCATTTTCTTCATGTGATAGAGATGTAATATGAATTTCTGGATGGCACGGTTCCTGAGCTCATGCAGTGATTTCCATGATACAATCAAACCTGTTTTAATGCAATGTGGCCTCAGGGCTCAGCTTTGTACCTCGTGCACATAGATCGCTCCAAGTTGCTGAATCTTTTGATGATATTATGTATTGATATTCAGTCTTTGCAATTTTCTATTGAGGAACATCTGTAAATGCAGTTTTTTGCAGACTGGTGAAACTCTCGTTACTTCTAAAAGACTCTAAGATGCTCTTTTTTTATATATACAATCATATTACTGATAATTAGCCTATTTAATTCAACATGTTCCTGTAGCTGTTTCTTTTTAGTACCGCTGACTTTTCATCCTTTTTTTTTGCTCTGTTTTAGCTTTTGAGATATGTTGCAGCCATCTAATTCAAAATGAGCTAATTTATTTTCAAAAGATAGTAAAGTGTTATAGTTTAAATATTTTGTATGTTTTCTATGTTCTACTATGAATAAAATATGGGTTTATGAGAATTGCAGATCGTATGAATTCTGCCTTTATTTACATTTTGCACAGCGTTCCAATTGATTTTGGAATTGGGGCTTTATTTTACTCAAATAAAAATGAGAGAAAAGTCCAAAAATTTCCTGTGACTGTTTTTTTTTTTTCATTACGGCAAGGATTCCTTTAGCTGACTTCACCCACATGGCACACTCTGACATCCTTTACCTTCTCTTACACATCTTCTGCTGTTACTGATGCTGCCTCCACCTGGCATCCACCTGTAGGCTCTTTCATTGCCATATATTTCCCTGAGGGGGACGTTATTAATGCTTCCTTGAGGGGAGCATCAAGGTCAGAGGTTAGATTCAAAACATAAATGTTGTACATATTTTTAATTTACATAATCTATACCACGTGTTATTTGGGTAACCTGAGATATAAAACAAGAATTCAGGGTATCTGCAGGTCTGAAAGGTCTTAAAAATGTCAATCTTCAAACACTACAAGTTTCTGGAAAGTCTTAAATTTTCTGCAGCTCCCTGTTTTTTGGTGGAAACCTCATCGATCTGTTTGATTTCAGCCAAACCTTTCTTTGGACCTGAGGGCAAAAACTGCACCTAATAGTCATAGACAGCCAGATGTTAGTGGTCTAGTCAGACATTCACTCACAAAGCCAGAAATATTGATTATATTATTGTGATAAAAGCAAATCCACATGTTTTGGGGTTTTTATTACAACCACCGTCATGTTTTGGGGTGTGTTTGGGGTTTCTTTGTGGCCTTTCATGATCAACGCCATGTGACTGATGGTTTACTTCATTATACAGTCCTTGTGATTGGACAGCACACAACAGACACTCCAAAGACACAGACTGCAATTACCTGACTTCCATTATTTCAGTAAAAACAATGCTTTTATGCCATTTCCGTTTATACTGGGGAGCCTGCTTGTTAGTACTGCCAAACCTATCACTTCTCAGACACCCAGTGTCACCATTAAAGCCCTGTGGTTCAGACACATCAGTGAATTAATGAATTCAGTGGGGTAAGAAATTATCTCCAGAATCAGAAGTCATGAGTCTGACTCTTCCTTGTGGCTGGTTATTTATTCACAAATGTCTTGTTTCTATCATTTTGTTCAAATTGGTAAACTTGTAAGACAAAACCTCCTGTGTCCAAATCTGGCCTTCTGGAATTTTAATCCAGCTCACATATCTCTCTAGGTTCTTGATCAATTTCAGCCTTTCTAGTTGTAGTTGCAGTCTGCACAGCAGCATGCGCCCCATCCAAACTAAACAGAGAAGTACACACCTGCAAGTAAAACTAACAAAAGGCTCAGCCTGATAGGGATCAAATTGTTTTAGATCTTCTACTTCTCCTGACTAAATGTTTTAAAGCCTAATTCATGGACTGGTTAAGGGTTACATATTGAACAAAAGGTTGTGTGCAGCATACAAGTTCAAATAGTAGCTAACTGTTCAATTAAATTGGCTACACTTGGCTTTAAAATGTACCTTGATCAGTCAGTTCAGTGCCATAAGTGTAAATGTTGCGATTCAATCACTGGTGGTCTGGGATACATTTGGCTTCACACAATTTACTGTGTAAAAGCAATAGTTTTACAATGTGTCCCCAGCAAAGACATAACAGGAAAATATTTTATCAATAAGGGACTTTATTTGGTCCTTTTTGCAAATTGCAAGTGTGTGTCATTCCAGTCTAAACAGTTGGAAAAGCCTTCTTGAAACATTTTAGGGTTTTTTTGTGCCAACGCTTCCGGAACAAATCTGGTGCTTTATTGGCAACAGACGGCTGTGTGAGGCTTTCTGCCTTTCTAGAGGAGGTGAGGTAGACAGTAATGATTTCTGAACACCTTGGATGCACATGGTAGACACTGGTATCAATACCAGTGGCCCTCAGCTGTCCTCTCATGATCTGATTGGCCAAGGTATGTGTGTGTGTGTGTGTGTGTGTGTGTGTGTGTGTGTGTGCGTGCGTGTATTTATATTGAAGTTTTGTGTTCTTTTAGGTTAGTTTAGTTTTGTTTGTGTTCTTTGTAGAGGTTCTTGTCCAGCTACATTAACTGAGATTACACCTGCAACTGCTAGCAAGTATGAGAAATGGGTCTTTGTAAATTCACTTACCTCCAAATAATTGTTTAGTTTTTTTTTCCAGCCAAAACCTTTCAGCCAGTTTGACACTTAAAATTGTATAAAAAATGTCTTTAAAATCATAATGTTACACAAACCCTGCACAGTATTTAAATAATACTGTAAGAATAACAATAAATAGCTTATTACATTCAACTGAGCTTTGATTGGAACAAGTGTTGTCTGAGAGCTCTTTACTGTGGTTTGCTCTTATTCTGCCCCGTTTGTCCAGTGTTAGCAATTTCTTATACTTGTTGGAACTTGTCGTAAGAGTGGGCGGTGGACATTTGTCTGTTTTGGGTCAAAACACTGACATCTGGAAAGATTTTTTTCTTGTCAGCATTCAGTGTGTCATTATGTTATTTAACTTGACCTCTTTGGGCTTTCTGTTCGGCCTTCATCACTTTACTGTGTTTGCAGTCACCCTGCTCTGCTCTGCAGAGTTTGTTTGTTTACACTGGAGGGGAGTGGACTTCCCCTCCACGACTTGGCTTGTGGAAGATGACCTGTTTCCTTTCAGTATTACAAGCTTTTTGCAGCAGCATTTACCCAACAGTTGACACAGTGAAAGTGAAAATAGCATCTTTTCCTTTCCCGTAGACTCACATGCACTGTTTGTCCACCAAAGATATTTAGTTGACATTGGTCTGAAGTGTACCAGTGGTGCAATTTAGATGTAACTAGAAAAATTTGCATTTCCTGCGAAAATGCAGTGTGGATGCTTTAAAGCTGAAGCTGTCTGCAAAAACTAGCTGAAAAGGGTGAAAAGTTGCAGAAATTGTAAAAACTTTGCAGAAGCAAAGGAACTTTGCTAAAATGTAATAACTCAGCAGAACTGCAATATCTTAGAGGAAACATAATACTTGGCAGAAATGCAATAGCATAGCAGAACTTAGCAGAAATATTGTAACTTACCAGAAACATGATAACTTCTCAAAAATACAAGAATTTAGGAGAAATAGTATAAGATAACAGAAAGAATATATTTAGCCAAAAATACTTAAACATTACAGAAACACTATGATTTAGAAAAATAGTACAACATAGCAGAAATACTGTGATTTACCAGAGACACTGTGATGAACTATGAATATTGTAATTTTAAATTAATACTATGTTTTAGCACAAATACTCTGGTTTAGCAGAAATACTATCATTTGGCAGAAATACTATGATTGAGCAGAAGTACTAAGATGTAGTAAAAGTACTTTGATTTAACAGAAATACAATTATGGAGGAGTAATACTTTAAAATGGGAGAAATATTGATACACACACACACATACACAGAGCCTAAAGGGAAGAGTATTTGTGCCATGGAGTGTTAACAAGAATGTGAGGTCCATATTAGAAAAGCTGGTAAAATCATAAAAGTTTGCAGAATTGTTATAAATGATGAATATGAATTACTGGTCTGTGATAGTGTATTAACTTGTAGGGAAAAAAAACATGTTGACTAAGGTGGAATCGAACCCACGACGTTTGGGTTGCAGACCCGTGTCATTACCAACTGCGCCACTGGGAAAGAGAGAGGGCGCCTTGAAAAACAGGGTGATGAGCAGTCAGAATTAGATCGCGGTGAGAGGCGAAAATCGCCGTTTTTTTGGAGTTACAAAACATTGTGTAACTCAAACACTAGGTGGACTAGAAGCATAATTCTTGGACTGGGTGAATCAGCGGACTTTGGTGTACTTTGACCGCGATTTTCATTGCTCTCTGTACATCCGTCGCTGAGATATGACGAGAGAAGAAACGGCAGACCTCAGATATGATTGGCTGGCTGGGAAGCCGTGCAGGCCCTGATATGTGCATTTGAATGTCTGAGTCCTCACAGAGGATTGGCTGCCTGGCAGAAATATATAGAAATAGTATGATTAAGCATAAATACTATATTTAGCAGAAATACTATATTAAGCACAAATCCTATAAAAAGCAGAAATACTATATTAAGCACAAATCCTATAAAAAGCAGAAATAGTATGATTAAGCATAAATACTACATTTAGTAGAAATACTATGTTTTAGCACAAATACTATAAAAAGCAGAAATACTATATTAAGCACAAATCCTATAAAAAGCAGAAATACTATATTAAGCAATATAAATATCCTATAAAAATCTTATAAAAAGCAAAAATACTGAACTATGATTTGGTAGAAAAATTATAATTAATCAGAAATACTATATTTGGCACAAATCTTATAAAATAGCAGAAATAGTATGATTTAGCACAATAGTAATAACTTAAACAGAAAAATTGGAAAAGC